>NC_048591.1:18875000-19145000 GCF_013265735.2 Oncorhynchus mykiss | reverse complement strand
AGGAGAGTGAGGGTGGAGGAGAGTGAGGGTGGAGGAGAGTGAGGGTGGAGGAGAGAGAGAGAGAGAGGGAGGGGGGAAGGGGGAGGAGAGAGGGAGGGGGGAAGGGGGAGGAGAGAGAGAGGGGGAAGGAAGGGGGAGGAGAGAGAGAGGAGGGAGAGAGTGTGGGGGGGAGAGGGAGGGGAGAGTGCACTGCCAATGTCTCCAGACAACTGGGTGTGGCTCCTGGTCTCACGCACTCTATTTTATGCATGCATACACTGTCATTCTCTCTCACTGTCTTTCTGTTTCTCTTCCTGTCTCTCCCATTCTCGCTCTCTCTGTCTCTCTTCCTGTCTCTCTTCCTGTCTCTCTCCTTTTGCAAGAAAGGAGCATCTCCACCAGAGTGTGTCATATTCCTGATGCATGGCTCTGTTCTGGTGAACAAGCTGTTAAGACAGACAAAGCTATAGGAGTGGAGAGTGGTTCCCCTCTGTAATATACAGTTAGGCAGAGAGAGAGGCAGACATACAGAGCTATAGGAGTGGTTCCCCTCTGTAATATACAGTTAATCCACAGTCAGGCAGAGAGGCAGACAGACAGAGCTATAGGAGTGGTTCCCCTCTGTAATATACAGTTAATCCACAGTCAAGTAGAGAGAGAGGCAGACAGACAGGGCTATAGGAGTGGTTCCCCTCTGTAATATACAGTTGATCCACAGTCAGGCAGACAGAGCTATAGGAGTGGTTCCCCTCTGTAATATACAGTTGATCCACAGTCAGGCAGAGAAAGAGGCAGACAGCTATAGGAGTGGGGAGTGGTTCCCCTCTGTAATATACAGTTAATCCACAGTCAGGCAGAGAGAGAGGCAGACAGACAGAGCTATAGGAGTGGTTACCCTCTGTAATATACAGTTAATCCACAGTCAGGCAGAGGGAGAGGCAGACAGAGCTATAGGAGTGGTTCCCCTCTGTAATATGCAGTTAATCCACAGTCAAGCAGAGAGAGAGGCAGACAGCTATAGGAGTGGAGAGTGGTTCCCCTCTGTAATATACAGTTAATCCACAGTCAGGCAGAGAGAGAGGCAGACAGACAGAGCTATAGGAGTGGTTCACCTCTGTAATATACAGTTAATCCACAGTCAGGCAGAGAGAGAGGCAGACAGCTATAGGAGTGGAGAGTGGTTCCCCTCTGTAATATACAGTTAATCCACAGTCAGGCAGAGAGAGAGGCAGACAGCTATAGGAGTGGGGAGTGCCCCCCCCCCCCCCCCCCCTGTAATATACAGTTAATCCACAGTCAGGCAGAGAGAGAGGCAGACAGACAGAGCTATAGGAGTGGGGAGTGGTTCCCCTCTGTAATATACAGTTAATCCACAGTCAGGCAGAGAGAGAGGCAGACAGACAGAGCTATAGGAGTGGTTACCCTCTGTAATATACAGTTAATCCACAGTCAGGCAGAGGGAGAGGCAGACAGAGTTATAGGAGTGGTTCCCCTCTGTAATATGCAGTTAATCCACAGTCAAGCAGAGAGAGAGGCAGACAGCTATAGGAGTGGAGAGTGGTTCCCCTCTGTAATATACAGTTAATCCACAGTCAGGCAGAGAGAGAGGCAGACAGACAGAGCTATAGGAGTGGTTCACCTCTGTAATATACAGTTAATCCACAGTCAGGCAGAGAGAGAGGCAGACAGCTATAGGAGTGGAGAGTGGTTCCCCTCTGTAATATACAGTTAATCCACAGTCAGGCAGAGAGAGAGAGGCAGACAGAGCTATAGGAGTGGTTCACCTCTGTAATATACAGTTAATCCACAGTCAGGCAGAGAGAGAGGCAGACAGACAGAGCTATAGGAGTGGTTCCCCTCTGTAATATACAGTTAATCCACAGTCAGGCAGAGAGAGAGGCAGACAGACAGCTATAGGAGTGGTTCCCCTCTGTAATATACAGTTAATCCACAGTCAAGCAGAGAGAGAGGCAGACAGACAGAGCTATAGGAGTGGTTCCCCTCTGTAATATACAGTTAATCCACAGTCAAGCAGAGAGAGAGGCAGACAGACAGCTATAGGAGTGGTTCCCCTCTGTAATATACAGTTAATCCACAGTCAAGCAGAGAGAGAGGCAGACAGACTGAGCTATAGGAGTGGTTCCCCTCTGTAATATACAGTTAATCCACAGTCAAGCAGAGAGAGAGGCAGACAGACAGCTATAGGAGTGGTTCCCCTCTGTAATATACAGTTAATCCACAGTCAAGCAGAGAGAGAGGCAGACAGACAGAGGTTTTAGTTGAAATAGAGTCCCTTTCCTCTTCCTAGTAATTCTACTGTGAGGCGAGGGAGCCAATGACTAATATATTGATCTCCCATTGACTTGAAAGCAATTTATGAAGGGTAGAGGGTGGGAAGTGGTGGTGGTGAGGGGCATTATTTACAGTGGTATGGTGGCCTGGGCCTGAGGGTGGTATGTGTGTGTCGGTGTGTTGCAGTGATTTTTTTTAATGGGAGATCACAGAACAGCAGTGCGTGTTTATATGTGTATGTAATTCCCTCCTTCACACACACGCACACACACACACACACGCACACACACACACACACACACACACACACACACACACACACACACACACACACACACACACACACACACAGTTGAAGTCGAAAGTTTACATACACCTTAGCCAAATAAATTTAAACTCAGTTTTTCACAATTCCTGACATTTAATCCTAGTAAAAATTCCCTGTTTTAGGTCAGTTAGGATCACCACTTTATTTTAAGAATGTGAAATGTCAGAATAATAGTAGAGTGATTTATTTCAGCTTTTATTTCTTTCATCACATTCCCAGTGGGTCAGAAGTTTACATACACTCAATTAGTATTTGGTAGCAATGCCTTTAAATTGTTTAACTTGGGTCAAACGTGTTGGCTAGCCTTCCACAAGCTTCCCACAATAAGTTGGATGAATTTTGGACCATTCCTCCTGACAGAGCTGTAACTGTAAGAAATTTTGCCACAACTGTGGAAGTTTACTTGGGGTCATTGTCCATTTGGAAGACCCATTTGCGACCAAGCTTTAACTTCCTGTCTGATGTCTTGAGATGTTGCTTCAATATATCCACATAATTTTCCAACCTCATGATGCCATCTATTTTATGAAGTGCACCAGTCCCTCCTGCAGCAAAGCACCCCCACAACATGATGCTGCCACCCCGTGGTTCACGGTTGGGATGGTGTTCTTCGGCTTGCCAGCCTCACCCTTTTTCCTCAAAACATAACGATGGTCATTATGGCCAAACAGTTCTATTTTTGTTTAATCAGCCCAGAGGACATTTCTCTAAAAAGTACGATCTTTGTCCCCATGTGCAGTTGCAAACCGTAGTCTGGCTTTTTTTATGGCGGTTTTGGAGCAGTGGCTTCTTCCTGAGCGGCCTTTCAGGTTATGTCGATACAGGACTTGTTTTACTGTGGATATAGTTACTTTTGTACCGGTTTCCTCTAGCATCTTCACAAGGTCCTTTGCTGTTGTTCTGGGATTGATTTGTACTTTTCACACCAAAGTACGTTCATCTCTAGGAGACAGAACGCGTCTCCTTCCTGAGCGGTATGATGGCTGCGTGGTCCCATGGTGTTTATACGTGCTATTGTTTGTACAGATGAATGTGGTACCTTCAGGCATTTGTAAATTGCTCCCAAGGATGAACCAGACTTGTGGAGGTCTACAATTTATTTTCTGAGGTCTTGGCTGAATTCTTGTGATTTTCCCATGATGTCAAGCAAAGAGGCACTGAGTTTGAAGGTAGACCTTGAAATACATCCACAGGTACACCTCCAATTGACTCAAATGATGTCATGGCTTTAGAAGCTTCTGACTGACATCATTTTCTGGAATTTTCCAAGCTGTTTAAAGGCACAGTCAACTTATTTAATGTAAACTTCTGACCCACTGGAATTGTGATACAGTGAAATATAAGTGAAATAATCTGTTCTTAAACAATTGTTGGAAAAATTGTGTCATGCACAAAGTATATGTCCTAACCGACTTGCCAAAACTATAGTTTGTTAACAAGACATTTGTTGAGTGGTTGAAAAACGAGTTTTATTGACTCCAACCTAACTGTATGTAAACGTCCAACTTCAACTGTACATACATACCCGTACAGAGTCCTGATGCAGAATACACTGTTCCAGAGGTGTGTGTGTGTGTGAGAGAGAGAGAGAGAGAGAGAGAGAGAGAGAGAGAGAGATGATGTAAGAATGATAAACATGGTGTCTATGATTGGAAGAACTGGTCTCATAGAAGGGGAAAGAGGGGTCAACGAAAGCACATAGCACCTTGTCACCAAGGGTTGAATAATATTCTATTGCGCTCTCTTTTCTCCCTCTTTCTCTCTCTCTCTATACTGCTCTCCTCCATGTCTAATACTAATAACACAGCCCAAACACACTTTAAACATGCACATGAAGTATGATGTCCATGTCAATGCATGCGGGAGCACATGCACACACTTTAAGATGAAGTCAGTAACAGCGGGAGGCAATATCAATATCAGTCCATTAATAACAAGGCATTAGAAAATACCTAGTTATCGGAGGCTGTGGGGTGTTGTGATGGCTGAGTGCTGTACTATGCTCTGTCAGAGCCTCTCTGGAGAGTCTGCAGGTGTGTTGTGATGGCTGAGTGCTGTACTATGCTCTGTCAGAGCCTCTCTGGAGAGTCTGCAGGTGTGTTGTGATGGCTGAGTGCTGTACTATGCTCTGTCAGAGCCTCTCTGGAGAGTCTGCAGGTGTGTTGTGATGGCTGAGTGCTGTACTATGCTCTGTCAGAGCCTCTCTGGAGAGTCTGCAGGTGTGTTGTGATGGCTGAGTGCTGTACTATGCTCTGTCAGAGCCTCTCTGGAGAGTCTGCAGGTGTGTTGTGATGGCTGAGTGCTGTACTATGCTCTGTCAGAGCCTCTCTGGAGAGTCTGCAGGTGCAGGAGGACACTGACTGACTTACTGCCCCGTGTCCTTTAACAAACACTACTGTACTGTAGGTCAGGACAGTAGGCTGGCTAATGCTAGTCCTCATTCTAATGGTACTAGAAGATTCTGAGGCTGGCAAATGGTAATAATGCTAGCAGTGAAAGCCTTGCCATCTGAATCTTGACTACCTACATTGCTAGCTACATTAGGATGCTCTAGTTATGCTATAATAGCTACAGTACATTGCATGTTATTTTATCCAGAAATAAAGTTGAGGTTAATTTTGACTCTGATACTTGCCCGAAGGTACAGTAGCTGGATTACATTAGCTAGATACCTACCTTTTGTTAGCTACGTATCATACTATCCATTTCCACAGTAGGGTAGAAGGTAAGTTAGCCCCTGGCTAGTTCTGTACACTATACAAGTCACATTAGGGATTTAGGACAGTCACTAGTCAGCTCCCCCTCAGCGCTACTCACTTCTCTTTGGTTCGAATGTGTTAGTGGATTAGTGTAGCCCATTGCTCTAATTTCTTGTCCTTTTCTCTTTCGACCTCATTTTCTCTTTCTCTCCCCCTCTCTCTTTCTCTTCTTCGTTCTCTCGCTCTCTCTCTCTTACTTTCTCTAACGCTACTCTCCTGGATCTCCTTGACAGCTAGCTACTGTATTGTTCCTGTTGAACACTGGAGGAATCTTCTCTGTCCAGCTCTGTCTGCAAACAAATGCCAATTAGGGGAGGTGTGGTAGGCTTAGCGTAAAATAATACATTAAAAAAATCTATATGTATTGTGGATTGGAAATTATGCAGACAGTTACATTGATAGAAGCCACAATCCATCTGCAATATTAAAGCTGAAAAAAACCAAGGCTGATTCCGCCAATCAGGTGTCCCTGAATAACTAGTCTTAACATGTGCACACATCCAAAATGGATCCATTAGATCCACTACATTACTCTGCTCAGAGCTCCTGTGCTTGGCTAGCCTCAGGAGGAAGATGGGTGTGAGGCGGCTGTATTTAAAGGGACTCAGTGCTTTGGCAGAGCTGGCTAGTTTTCCTAGGCTGGGTCGTGTGTGTGTGTGTGTGGGCGGTGTGTGGGTGTGGGTGGATCTATTAAGTGAGGCCCGCACACAGGAGCTTTCCACTGGATCGCAGAGCAGGGCAACAAGGGTGGGTTCGTTGGGTTTACAGAGTCGTTGAGTTCGCTGGACTGCTAAGGGATAGCTTTGCCCAAAACCCTGTCCTTGAACTGTGACAAATCTGTCTGCTCTGCCCGGAAAATATGCAGCTAGGAAGAGGCATTTAAAACGGCATAACAGGAATAGTTTTCATATACTACAGCACATAGTGAGGCTAGACTTTAATCATATGTTTAGCGAAAAAGCTAACCATACGCTGACTGAACTAAATAGGCCTTACTATGTTACTGGGTATATATTTACAGTTGGTTGTTCTCTGGGTGTTTTTTTTGTGTGGTTGTTTTATGGGTTTTACTGAAGGACATAAGTTATTTATAACAATAAAAAAAAATCAACATAGATGGGACACTCAAGTATAAGAGTTGTTTTAGCATTGTAACTAACACTTTTTGTCTAGGCTGAGGCTAAAAATGCTGCAGAGCTATGGTACATTCTTTATCATTGATGATAATGTGTTGTAATGAGAATCTCTTGACGGTTTCACAGCCCTCCTGGCAGTTCACTGGGATTAATCTGACATGAATTAAAGTGAACATTTCTGTCCTTTGGTGACACTCTTGTAAGTAAGACACCATGTTATTTTTCAATTTTGATAGTTTGTTGTAGAAACAGTTGAAGACTCACGGGAACAGTAGTGCCTAAAATAAATGCAAACTCTGTGAAATGGCACCCTATTCCCTATGCAGTGCACTACTTTTGACCAAAGCCCTGCCAAAAGTAGTTTTGATGTCTTCACTATTATTCTACAATGTAGAAAGTAGTATAAATAAAGAAAAACCCTGGAATGAGAAGGTGTCTCCAAACTTTTAACTGGTACTGTATGTCGTACTGAATATTGTATTTTAGCACCAGTCTGTCAGACATACATTCTAATGTTTCCCTTTCTCTCTCCACCCTCCCTTCTCTCTCTGTCTCTACAGATTCCACCTCTGCCAACCCTGATGGACAAAAATGAAGAAGATGTAGCCTAGTGTGTGTGTGTTTTTGTACATGTTGCGTGGGTGCTCACTGGCTGACCCACAGCAGTTCTTCACTGGCAAGCTTTATGTCCTTGTGTACCAACTAAAGCTGCCAGCTGAAGAACTGTTGTGGTTGGCTCTTTCCTGCATCCCACACAGAAGACCAAGAGATGCCTTCGAGAAGTGTGTGTGTGTGTGTGTGTGTGTCCAGATGCCATGCATCGGATCAGTGAATTCTCCATCCAGATGTTCCATTTTACAGCCAATGGTAGCAGTGTACAGTATGTTTCGAGGTAAATACAGCACACGTGAAGATTAGGCTAAACAGAATAGCTAGCTATCCAAGACATCTGATATGAGGCAATAGGTCTCAGTTAAAAACACATGAACCCACTGCACTCAAATGTAATGTTTTCATTAAGTCTTCTGCTCATGTTGCAGAGCTAATGAAGGCTCTAAGTATGAAAAATGCGTACAAACTATGAAATATGTTTACTAAGTATGAAGTTTGCTTACTAAATATCAAGTATGGTCCCAAAGTATGAGGTACGCTTACTTTAAGTATGCTTACTGAAGACAGATTTTACTATATGTGTGCTGTATTTTTCTCTATTTACACTATATATTGTATTTAGTTTTATGTATGTATACTCAAGAGTTTTATGTATGCTTTCATGTACAATGTGAGCTCTTTTAAACCATGCTATCAGCATCAACTGCCCCCACAAATGGCTGCTTTATTCTACTCAGGCATTAACAAAGACGACTGCACATTGATGCTACTGTACATGCTGAGTCAGCCAACATTCCACACCCCAGCCAGGACCCGCCTGCTGCCCTTATATAGATTGAAGCTGCATGGTGGGGCATCATGGGTGCCACATTGTATATCAGAACAAAACATCTCTAGAATAATTTCTTATGCTACTCAAAAACAACAAAAAGTAGAAGGATAGGAAGGTAGATGGACTGGCTACTCAAAACCTAGAAGTATGTAAAGCATAGGATGATTTAATGATACAGTATGATAGATTGGGGAAAGGATAGGAGGATAGATGGAGGGAATGTTAGGAGGATAGATGGATGGATGAAAGGGAAAGAAGGAGGGAGGGAGAACAAGGCAAGGACATACGACAAACAGCTGGACAAAACCAGCCTCCTGACATGCTGGTAAAGGCAATTTGTGGCATTGTTCTAGACTTAGCTGTGCTGTTTGTTTCAAACCATGATGACTGCTCAGGCCCTCTCTGTTCCCTTTCTCTCTCCCTCTCTGTTCTCTTTCTCTCTCTACTCACTTTCTATGTGTGTGTCTCTCTCTAACTCTTTCTATTTGACTCATTCTCTCTCTTTCTCCCTCTCTCTGTCACACACCCCCACATGCGCACACACACACAGCATACCATACATCTGACTTCAAGGGCGGTGTTGGCGTCGGCAAGAACAGGATATGAGAGCGTGTCACTCTAAAAACCTTCCCCTCCAGATGAGAACAAAGGTAGAGAATGTTCCAGATTCCCTGGCCGCAGTCTAGGAACATGTGGAGCCAAGAGTTGGCCAACGAGCAGTCCTTATCTTTTCCCCCTTCTTTCCATGCATTTTCTCTCTGTTCTCTAGCTTGTCCATCTCTGTTTTTGGCCTCTTGGTAAACTAGCTTTTTGTTTCATACTATTATCTCTTTGTTAGTTCATCTGCTTCAATCTCCATATCTTGTTGTCTTGTCACTCTTCTCATTATTTCTCCCCTCTTCTGTCTAGCATCCCTCTTAAAACACACACAAAGACACAAACAGAGGTAAATAGAGACAAATACACACACACAAACACACAGAGACCGAGAGCGACACACACACACACATACACACACACACATGCCTCAGACAGGATTATCCCACTCTCACAAGTTGATCCTCTCCGGTAAGCACTGCCAGTCCCCTGTGAGCATGTAACCGAAGCACTGCAGTCAGGGCAAGGCTGTGACCTAGAGAGTAGTGTGTTTGTGTGTGTGTGTCAGGTCACAGGCCAAGGTCTCCTACCTGATCCACTCTGAGGGAATCGGCCTGCGAGTACATTAAGAGATTGCGGTGGGGCGCCGAGCTGAGGCTCACTGGCTCGACTTAAAGACATACACACATAATCCTGGCTGCTCTGCTCCACCTAACAAGGATACACGTGGCAGGTGTGTCTTTCAGGGACTGTGTGTGTGTCGTCTCTGAACTTTACCCTACCTATGCCCTCTCAGGCGTGCCCCTGTCCTTGGGCACCCTTACCCGCCCTAACGTCACTTCATCTGCCAACTGGATAAAGATAGAGGGGTGCACAGAGACGAGAGAGAGGGGTGCACAGAGACGAGAGAGAGGGGTGTACAGAGACGAGAGAGAGGGGTGCACAGAGACGAGAGAGAGGGGTGCACAGAGACGAGAGAGAGGGGTGCACAGAGACGAGAGAGAGGGGTGCACAGAGACGAGAGAGAGAGGGGTGCACAGAGACGAGAGAGAGGGGTGCACAGAGACGAGAGAGAGGGGTGCACAGAGACGAGAGAGAGGGGTGCACAGAGACGAGAGAGAGGGGTGCACAGAGACGAGAGAGAGGGGTGCACAGAGACGAGAGAGAGAGGGGTGCACAGAGACGAGAGAGAGAGAGGTGCACAGAGACGAGAGAGAGAGAGAGGGGTGCACAGAGATGAGAGAGAGAGAGAGAGGGGTGCACAGAGACGAGAGAGGGGTGCACAGAGACGGGAGAGAGAGAGAGAGGGGTGCACAGAGACGAGAGAGAGAGAGAGAGGGGTGCACAGAGACGAGAGAGAGAGAGGGGTGCACAGAGACGAGAGAGAGAGAGGGGTGCACAGAGACGAGAGAGAGGGGTGCACAGAGGTTACCCCACACCATCATGCCATCCTGCCCAGCCTGATCACACAAAGCACAGTTAAAGCACACCAACACCTAACCATGCACTTTAACTGTGGAGGCTTGAGATCTGCAAGTGTATGGCATGTGTTTTGGTATGCTATAACATGCTATGTATATTAAGGTATAATACGTAATTCCTCTGTATGTTTTAATGTGATAATAAATTGAATTGCACGGAGACAAAACATTCTTTGTGTTTGTATTATTTGAACTGTGAGTAGATATACAATACCGTTCAAAAGTTTGGGGTCACTTAGAAATGTCCTTGTTTTTGAAAGAACATCACATTTTTTGTCCATTAAAATAACATCAAATTGATCAGAAATACAGTGTAGACATTGTTAATGTTGTAAATTACTATTGTGGCTGGAAAAGGCTGATTTTTAATGGAATATCTCCATAGGCGTACAGAGGCCCATTATCAGCAGCCATCAATCCTGTGTTCCAACGGCACGTTGTGTTAGCTTATCCAAGTTTATCATTTAAAAGGCTAATTGATCATTAGAAAACCCTTTTGCAATTATGTTAGCACAGCTGAAAACTGTTGTCCTGATTAAAGAAGCAATTAAACTGGGCTTCTTTAAACTAGTTGAGTATCTGGAGCATCAGTATTTGTGGGTTCGATTACAGGCTCAAAATGGCCAGATAAGCTTTTTTTCTTCTCTGGGAAAATGGCTGCCCAGTATGATTACATGGTGTTTAGACTTCAAAAGATACTCATAACACAGGACGACCTAATCTCCCCCTCTCCTGTTCCTAGAAGAAATGTCACTGACACTGTGGACGCTATTAGTTAATAAGAAGTAATGGAGGGGAAGGGAACTAATGTGTGTGTACACACAAACACACACACACCATTTCTCCTCAATGGCTCCATCCAGCCATACTGAAAACCACAGGAGAGGAGGGAGAGGTTTCAATGCCAGCAAGAGGCCAAGACTGGCTCTGCTCTGAAGAGGTTTACAAACCTTTCCTAACTTCCCCTTAGCCTGGTGAAATCGTCTGTGAAAGCTTCTTAGCTTTAGGATTACCCCTATGTGCCGGCTGACGGGTGGGAGATCACCGCTGCACCTGACAAAAACACTGCCGCTGTGCAACTTAACGCAAACCTGACCTATCCCAAGCCCAGACTGACCTAGCACATTCCAACAATGCACCCAGACCTTTACCAAGGGGGCCCAGCAGAGGCCTGTGGCCACTCACAGAGGGCAGGCCACCTAAGGACTGTACCTGGGAACGTATCTGGCTCTCTCTCTCTTTAAGGTTCGTCACTAGTTAACACAACCACAAAGTCATAATTATGGGTAAACTCTGCCTATTTCCACAATTTCTATTCTTATTTGATTGTAAACCTAACCCTAACCACACTGCAAAACGTATGCCTAACCTTAACCACACTGCTAACGTTATGCCTAACCCTAACCTTAAATTAAGACCAAAAAGCACATTTTTGTAGCCAATTTTGACTTTGGCTATCTAGTGGAAACCTTCTTTAAGCAGGAGATGTGTGATACATCCTGACTCAAATAGAGAAGAGATATTAACAATATATTTTATGATCTTTTCTGGTTTTTTTCTCATCTCTCTTTATCCTGTGCTGTACCTCAGGGCTGGGCTAGGACAATAATTCATCCCACATCATCATTCATAGGGCTTTATTAAGCAGTGTAATAAATCAACTACTGAGTTATTGAAGAAATACATTTTTTTCATCTAACACTTCCCAAGCAGGAATGGTTGACTCAAGATATTTTGATTTGCAACCTAATCCAGTGATTGACATCAATTCTGGCTTGACAATTAGACTATAGTATTTTAATGTTGAAATAGGACTCCAGAATTTCCCGCGTTTGTTTAGTTCAACAGAGCTGAATTACATATATCTTTATGTGCACTAACTAATATCATCGACTAATTAATTTGGGGTTCAACACCTGAGGAAGTGGAAACTCAAAACACATGAACTAGTGTAGCTAACTCTGAATGTAAAAGGCTAGTAGCCATGTATTCATCCAACAGTAAATGTCGTAAAAAAGCTTTGCAGTTGTAAGCTACTACCCATGAGACCTATAGGCCTAAGCCCTTGCAATGGCCGGTGCACATTTCGCACACAAGCCACTCATTATCTCAAAGCCATATCATATCTTGGTTGTAGAATAGTTGCTATAAAGCTGAATATGGACAATTGAGAAATAAAAAGTATACCTACAGAAAGCTGAGACCCTACTCTCTTTGACAGGGACAAGGGAACGAAGCTTCCAAAGCTGCTTTATTTTGAAAGGTTATAAGATCAGAATGCATTTCTCTCTCTAGCGCATGGGGAGAGGAGAGCGGCTCACGAAACAGGCACAGGGGCAGGGCAGACACTATCATTACAGGAATCATGAGGATAATGCACTTCACTGATTGACCAAATTATGGTTTTAGCCGCAGTGGCGATTTTAGCATGTAAATCTTGGTGGGGCAAACAAAAAACATTTTTTTAGATGCATGCCAGCAAAGCCACTACACAACACTAAACAATACATTGATTTCACTATAATGGTGACAAATGATGCCCACAAACTGAAAAGCTCTGTTAGGGCCGACATAAAGCTGTCCCAACAGCAGAGCTTTCTTTTCAGCACCACTGAGTGAATCCTTACCACCGCTACACCTGGCTATCAGTGGAACCTTGTCTGTCAGTTAAACAGTTCATTCAGTCTCATTTACTGTCTTTCAAAAAAACATAGCAGATATGGCTGACTTGCTTAAACAAATGTGGTTTCTACTGACAATTGAGATGTACAAACTATGTCATAAGGGAGCAGCAAGCGGATAAGAGGCATTCTGTAATTTCGATTAAGACATGAGCGAGCTAGGACGGACGTAGTCAATATGACTATTTGTTTAGCTCTGTTGAAATGTACAGTGACAGAATTCAGAACATGGTTCATTCTTACATTATTCTCCCTGTTCACCAAGTCAGAACTGTAGGATAAATAAAGGTGGCATATAAGCACACAGTGAAAGCTCTTACAATATTCAATGATTACGTTTCTCTAAAACAGGCTATAGGCTACATGTGCACCACCAAGTCAGAACAGTAGGCTTTAGGAGGGGGAAAGGGACCAAATGATTAGGGTGAAGCACATGGGCTACTAACAGCTTATTACACAACATACACTTAGTATTACTTTCTCAGCTACAGTATACATATCTCCCTGGCATACTGCTACAGTAGCATGCAATATCAAATAAAATAACATTTATTTATAAAGCCCTTCTTACATCAGCTGAAATCTCAAAGTGCTGTACAGAAACCCAGCCTAAAACCCCAAACAGCAAGCAATGCAGGTGTAAAAGCACGGTGGCTAGGAAAAACTCCCTAGAAAGGCCAGAACCGAGGAAGAAACCTAGAGAGGAAGCAGGCTATGAGGGGTGGCCAGTCCTCTTCTGGCTGTGCCTGGTGGAGATTATAACAGAACATGATCAAGATGTTCAAATGTTCATAGATGACCAGCAGGGTCAAATACTAATAATCACAGTGGATGTCGAGGGTGCAACAGGTCAGCACCTCAGGAGTAAATGTCAGTTGGCTTTTCAAAGCCGATCATTCAGAATATCTCTACCTCTCCTGCTGTTTCTAGAGAGTTGAAAACAGCAGGTCTGGGACAGGTAGCACATCCGGTGAACAGGTCAGGGTTCCATAGCCGCAGGCAGAACAGTTGAAACTGGAGCAGCAGCACGCCCAGGTGGACTGGGGACAGCAAGGAGTCATCAGGCCAGGTAGTCCTGAGGCATGGTCCTAGGGCTCAGGTCCTCAGAGAGAGAAAGAAAGAAAGAAAGAAAGAAAGAAAGAAAGAAAGAAAGAAAGAGAGAAAGAAAGAGAGAGAGAAAGAAAGAAAGAGAGAGAGAATTAACGAGAGCATACTTAAATTCACACGGGACACAGGATAAGACAGGAGAAATACTCCAGATATAACAGACTTACACTAGCCCCCTGACACATACACTACTGCAGAATAAATACTGGAGGCTGAGACAGGAGGGGTCGGGAGACACTGTGGCCCCATCCGACGATACCCCCGAACAGGGCCAAACAGGCAGGATATAACCCCACCCACTTTGCCAAAGCACAGACCGACACCACTAGAGGGATATCTTCAACCACCAACTTACCATCCGGAGACAAGGCAGAGTATAGCCCACAAAGATCTCCGTCACGGCACAACCCAAGGGGGGGGCGCCAACCCAGACAGGAAGATCACATCAGTGACTCAACCCACTCAAGTGACGCACCCTTCTACATTTTTGTTCTCACCTTGTTGTGCTGTTCTTACTTGAACAGACTGGCATGGCAGTCCTTCGTGGGCAAATTTTGTTATCAAACTTCATCAAGACAACTGGGAACTCTGAACACTGAAAAAAATCAAGGTTGAATCATGACGTCAGTGATCTTCAGGTTGGAGCTCTAGAAAGAAGCCCAAGTTCCCGGCTTGGAATTCTGAGTTGAATGACCGTTCAAAATGTTTTTTCTCAGTCGGAGATAGTTTTTTTCCGAGTTCCCAGTTGTCTTGAACTCATTGAAGTCTGAGATTTCCCAATTCCGAGTTTCCAGTTGTTTTGAACATGGCAGAAGTCATGCTGGATTGACAGCATGGCCAATGTATTCAACCTTTTCTGACCCATCGAGTTGAATGCTTATCCTTTTAAGCTTTGAAAAGAGACCCTTAAACCAGACTTGGACCACACACCCACTCCACTGAATAGCAGGCTAGTGATTGTTTTGCATCGCTTGCAGTTAGCCACTGATTTCTTCCAAACCACTCATTGTTCAATTTGCGATTTCCAACTTGTTGTATAATGTTTATGTCCAATGGCCGATGAGCACCAATGCATTTTATCTACAATTTCTCTTCATATGGATCGAAAAGGATTTGCCTGTAGATTATCGACATGATTCATGATGATGACCGCTAACTTTCTAGCTAAGATGTTGAAAGTATGATGTTGACATGATCAGTCCAATCAAAGCTACGGTAGATATAACGGGATTTGACGTCATTTTATCTGTGGCCTATGACCTTGAGCCTTCTTGGATGGGCATTTCTACTGTAACTCTATGGCAGCACCCAAGGGGCTTGAATTTTCAAGCCCTGTCAGTAGATTTTGTGGTGACGTAGTGTCCCCATGAGTAACAGAACACTGAGCCAATCACGGCGAAACTAGAGAACCAACCCCTACGCTCTGTATTTTCCGTTGGCTGCCCCACCACCACAGAAAGCACTGAGCTAGGCTGAAACACCTGCATTTTGGAGCTGCCTTACTCAAGAAAACAAAAAAGAGACCATGTTTGTACGCGGCTTTGTTAACTACATTTTTTTCATTGTTTGCAAACTGATATGTGACACGTATTAATGCCAAAATAACATGCAAAACAGGCAACAATTTTATATATACAGTTGAAGTCGGAGGTTTACATACACTTAGGTTGGAGTCATTAAAACCACTCCACAATTTCTTGTTAACAAACTATAGTTTTGGCAAGTCGTTTGGGACATCTACTTTGTGTATGACACAAGTCATTTTTCCAACAATTATTTACAGACAGATTATTTAACTTATAATTCACTGTATCACAATTCCAGTTGGTCAGAAGTTTACATACACTAATTTGGCTGTTTTGTAGATTTGTGAACATATCAGAATACTTAAACTTACATGCAAAATACCTGCTGTTAACTTTTAAATGATTGGAATGAATTACCCAAAGAGAGTATAAAGGCAACAATTATATTATATTATAATTATACTGAAAATCTTTATACTCTCTTTGGGTAATTCATTCCAATCATTTAAAAGTTAACAGCAGGTATTTTGCATGTAAGTTTAAGTATTCTGATATGTAAAAAAAATAGAAAATTAACAAAAAATAACATCTTACTGCACAAAGGGGACTGTGAAGAGAAAGCCATTTCATATATATTGAATTGTAATTTGCATTGTACCATGTGTGCTTTCAAATAGCTTGGAAAATTCCCAAAAATGATGTCATGGCTTTAGAAGCTTCTGATAGGCTAATTGACATCATTTGAGTCAATTGGAGGTGTACCTGTGGATGTATTTGAAGGCCTACCTTCAAACGCAGTGCCTCTTTGCTTGACATCATGGGAAAATCAAAAGAAATCAGCCAAGACCTCAGAAAATAAATTGTAGACCTCCATAAGTCTGGTTCATCCTTGGGAGCAATTTCCAAACGCCTGAAGGTACCACATTCATCTGTACAAACAATAGTACGCAAGTATAAACACCATGGGACCACGCAGCCGCCATACCACTCAGGAAGGAGACACGTTCATCTGTACAAACATTAGTATGCAGGTATAAACACCATGGACCACGCAGCCGTCATTCTGCTCAGGAAGTAGATCCATTCTGTCTCCTAGAGATGAACGTACTTTGGTGCGAAACGTGCAAACCAATCCCAGAACAGCAAAGGACCTTGTGAAGATGCTGGAGGAAACAGGTACAAAAGTATCTATATCCACAGTAAAACGAGTCCTATATCGACATAACCTGAAAGGCCGCTCAGCAAGGAAGAAGCCACTGCTCCAAAACCGCCATAAAAAGCCAGACTACGGTTTGCAACTACACATGGGGACAAAGATCGTACTTTTTGGAGAAATGTCCTCCAGTCTGATGAAACAAAAATAGAACTGTTTGGCCATAATGACCATGGTTATGTTTGGAGGAAAAAGGGGGAGGCTTGCAAGCCGAAGAACACCATCTCAACCGTGAAGCACGGGGTGGCAGCATCATGTTTTGGGGGTGCTTTGCTGCAGGAGGGACTGGTGTACTTCACAAAATAGATGGCATCATGAGGTTGGAAAATTATGTGGATATATTGAAGCAACGGCTCAAGACATCAGTCAGTTAAAGCTTGGTCGCAAATGGGTCCTCCAAATGGACAATGACCCCAAGCATACTTCCAAAGTTGTGGCAAAATGTCTTAAGGACAACAAAGTCAAGGTATTGGAGTACCACTCACAAAGCCCTGACCTCACCCTATAGACAATATGTGGGCAGAACTGAAAAAGCGTGTGCGAGCAAGGAGGCCTACAAACCTGACTCAGATACATCAGCTATGTCGGGAGGAATGGGCCAAAATGTACCCAACTTATTGTGGAAAGCTTGTGAAAGGCTACCCGAAACATTTGATCCAAGTTAAACCATTTAAAGGCAATGCTACCAAATACTAATTATTGAGTGAATGTAAACTTCTGACGCACTGGGAATGTGATGAAAGAAGTACAAGCTGAAATAAGTAATTCTCTCTACTATTATTCTGACATTTCACATTCCTAAAATAAAGTGGTGATCCTAGGAAATGTTTACTCTGATTAAATGTCAGGAATTGTGAAAATCTGAGTTTAAATGTATTTGGATAAGGTATGTAAACTTCCGACTTCAACTGTATACAGTGGGGCAAAAAAGTATTTAGCAAGCCACCGATTGTGCAAGTTCTCCCACTTAAAAAGATGAGAGAGGCCTGTAATTTTCATCATAGGTACACTTCAACTATGACAGACAAAATGAGAAAAAATCATATTGTAGGATTTTTAATGAATTTATTTGCAAATTATGGTGGAAAATAAGTATTTGGTCACCTACAAACAAGCAAGATTTCTGGATCTCACAGACCTGTAACTTCTTCTTTAAGAGGCTCCTCTGTCCTCCACTCGTTATCTGTATTAATGGCACCTGTTTGAACTTGTTATCAGTATAAAAGACACCTGTCCACCACCTCAAACAGTCACACTCCAAACTCCACTATGGCCAAGACCAAAGAGCTGTCAAAGGACACCAGAAACAAAATTGTAGACCTGCACCAGGCTGGGAAGACTGAATCTACAATAGGTAAGCAGCTTGGTTTGAAGAAATCAACTGTGGGAGCAATTATTAGGAAGTGGAAGACATACAAGACCACTGATAATCTCTCTCGATCTGGGGCTCCACGCAAGATTTCACCCCGTGGGGTCAAAATGATCACAAGAATGACTGCAGAGAGCTGGGACCAAAGTAACAAAGCCTACCATCAGTAACACTCTACGCCGCCAGGGACTCAAATCCTGCAGTGCCAGACGTGTCCTCCTGCTTAAGCCAGTACATATCCAGACCCGTCTGAAGTTTGCTACAGAGCATTTGGATGATCCAGAAGAAGATTGGGAGAATGTCATATGGTCAGATGAAACCAAAATTGAACTTTTTGGTAAAAACTAAACTCGTCGTGTTTGGAGGACAAAGAATGCTGAGTTGCATCCAAGAACACCATACCTACTGTGAAGCATGGGGGTGGAAACATCATGCTTTGGGGCTGTTTTTCTGCAAAGGGACCAGGACGACTGATCCGTGTAAAGGAAAGAATGAATGGGGCCATGTATTGTGAGATTTTGAGTGAAAACCTCCTTCCATCAGCAAGGGCATTGAAGATGAAACGTGGCTGGGTCTTTCAGCATGACAACGATCCCAAACACACCGCCCAGGCAACGAAGGAGTGGCTTCGTAAGAAGTATTTTAAGGTCCTGGAGTGGCCTAGCCAGTCTCCAGATCTCAACCCCATAGAAAACCTTTGGAGGGAGTTGAAAGTCCGTGTTGCCCAGCAACAGCCCCAAAACATCAATGCACTAGAGGAGATCTGCATGGAGGAATGGGACAAAATACCAGCAACAGTGTGTGAAAACCTTGTGAAGACTTACAGAAAACGTTTGACCTCTGTCATTGCCAACAAAGGGTATATAACAAAGTATTGAGATAAACTTTTGTTATTGACCAAATACTTATTTTCCACCATAATTTGCAAATAAATTCATAAAAAGTCCTACAATGTGATTTTCTGGATTTTCTTTTCTCATTTTGTCTGTCATAGTTGAAGTGTACCTATGATGAAAATTACAGGCCTCTCTCATCTTTTTAAGTGGGAGAACTTGCACAATTGGTGGCTGACTAGATACTTTTTTGCCCCACTGTATATGAGCGAGCTATTTTATATATACACACACTGTACAATTGTTGCCTGTTTTGCATATTATTTTGGCATTAATACATGTCACATAACAATTGGCAAACAATGTAAAAAATATATATATATATATATTTGTGTTAGTAAAGCAGCATACAAACATTTTTTACTTTGAGAGAGAGAGAATAAAAACAAATATATTTTATAATAAGGCTGTGAAGTAACAAAATGTGAAAAAAGTCAAGGGGTCTAACAACATGCATTTCGAAAATATACCATACATTTGGAAAATATACCATACATTTGGAAAGTATTTAGACCCCTTGCATTTTTCCCACATTTTGTTACTTCACAAATAACATTTATTTTTTAAATGTATCTTTAATATACACACAATACCCCATAATTGTCACGGTCGTCATAAAGAGGAGACCAATTCGTGATATGAATACATACTTCCTTTAACTAAACAAACTAACAAAATAACAAAACAAACATGAAGCTATATAAACCGAGTGCTGACAGGCAACTACACATAGACAATAACCCACAAAACCAAAATGGCAAACTAAATAGGATCCCCAATCAGAGACAATGATAAACAGCTGCCTCTGATTGGGAACCAATTCAGGCCACCATAGACCTACATTTACCTAGACATACAAAAAACTCATAGATAAACAAAAACACACATACCCACCCTCGTCACACCTGACCAAAATAATACAGAAAACATCGATAACTAAGGTCAGGGCGTGACAATAATGCCAAAGCAAAGATAGGTTTTTTGAAATCTTTGCAAAAGTATTAAAACTAAAAAAGTATTCAGACCCTTTGCTATGATACTTGAAATGTCAGAGCAAAAACCAAGCCATGAGGTTGAAGGAACTGTCCGTATAGCTCCAAGACAGGAGTGTGTCCAGGCACAGATCTGGAGAAGTTTACCAAAAAATGTCTGCAGCATTGAAGGTCCCCAAGAGATTGCCAAAAGGTACCTAAAGGACTCTCAGACCATGATAAACAAAATTCTCTGGACTCATGAAACTAAGATTGAGCTCTTTGGCCTGAATGCGTCACGGCTGGAGGAAACCTGGCACCTTCCCATAGTAGTGGAAGTATCATGCTGTGGGGATGTTTTTCAGCGGCAGGAACTGGGAGACGAGTCAGGATCGAGGGAAAGATGAATGGAGCAAAGTACAGAGAGATCCTGTAGGGCTCCTGAGTGGCTCAGCGGTCTAAGGCACTGCACAGTATTTGAGCCGTCATTACAGACACTCTGGTTTGATTCCAGGCTGTATCACAACTGGCCGTGATTGGAAGTCCCATAGGGTGACGCACAATTGGCCCAGCGTCGTCCGGGTTTGGCCTGTGTAGGCCATTGTAAATAAGAATGTGTTCTTAACTGACTTGCCTTATTAAGTGAAGGTTAAATAAAAAATATAAAAAATCCTTGATGAAAACCTGCTCTAGAGTGCTCAGGACCTCTGACTGGGGCAAAGGTTCACCTTCTAACAGGACAATGACCCTAAGCACACAGCTAAGACAACACAGGAGTGGCTTTGGGACAAGTCTCTGAAAGTCCTTGAGTGGCCCAGCCAGAACCCAGACTTGAACCCGATCAATCATCTCTGGAGAGACCTGAAAATAGCTGTGCAGCGGCACTCCCCATCCGATTTGACAGAGCTTAAGAGGATCTGCAGAGAAGAATGTGACAAACTCCCCAAATACAAGTGTGCCAAGCTTGTAGCGTCATACCCAAGAAGACTCGAGGCTGTAATTGCTGCTTTAGGTGCTTCAATAAAGTACTGAGTAAAGGGTCTGAATACTTATGTAAGCTTAATATTATTATTATCATTTTTACATTTGCAAACATTTCTAAGAACCTTTCTTGCTTTGTCATTATGGGGTTTTGTGTGTAGATTGATGAGGGGAAAAAAACTATTTAACCCATTTTAGAATAAAAATGGGGCTCAGAACTGGTGGAGCTCAAAACTGGTGGGGAACACTTTAGCCGACCTAAAAATAAAATGTTTTGAGTGAGGTGACAATGTAGAATGTGTTCTTTCTACGTTAATAGGCTCCTTTTTCATTTTTTATGATTCATGATCTTGGCTGTCTAACTGATGAGTCAGTGCAGGTCTCTTTGCTGATGCTGCGTTTGACTTTGAATGTCAGTTTGTGTGACACTGGGCCAGTTCATCTTGGTAGGGACGGTTGGCCTTTGTCCACTGTATAACAGAGAAATTGCGCAAAAATCTTAAAAATAATCATCTTAACAGGCCCATAGGCCGCTGGCCATGTTACATTTTTCATTTTTATATTTAAAAAATCATTTTGTGTGTGTCAATTTCGACCACCCCCCCAACTCAAAAATAGTTCAGCACATTTGACATTTGCCAGAAGGCCAATCCACCCCAGCTGTACCGCGTCAGTCAGTCAGTGCTGACCATTGACCTGTATGTATGTGTTAATGTTCAATTTAGAGGGAAGTGGAAAAGTGTGCCCCCCCCTCTCCCATACTGTATGTCTCAGTTTCCATGTTTGGACACCCTGGCTACTGTTGCTCCTTCCCTCCCTCCTTCTCTACTCCTTCAGTCTGATGACTTCATCAGGTGCCCCTGGAAAAACCAACCCACGTGTGTGGGTGGGTGGGTGGGTGAGAGAGAGAGAGAGAGAGAGAGAGAGAGAGAGAGAGAGAGAGAGAGAGAGAGAGAGAGAGAGAGAGAGAGAGAGTGTGTGTGAGAGTGAGAGTGAGAGTGAGAGTGAGAGAGAGAGAGAGAGAGAGAGAGAGAGAGACTGCCCACAAAAAGAGATGGAAACTGAGCTGCACTTCCTAACCTCCTGCCAAATATGTAGACCATATTAGTGTGTGTAATGTTCATTTTTCATTGTTTATTTCACGTTTGTTTATTATCTATTTCACTTGCTTTGGCAATGTAAACACATGTTTTCCATGCCAATAAAGCCCCTTAAATTGAAATTGAATTGAGAAGGGGAGAGAGGAGTGATATAGGGGAGAGGGGAGTGAAATAGGGGAGAGAAGAGTGACATAGGGGAGAGAGAGGAGTGAAATAGGGGAGAGGGGAGTGATATAGGGGAGAGGGTAGTGATATATGTGAGAGAGGAGTGATATAGTGGAGAGAGGACTGATATAGGGGAGATGGGAGTGATATAGGGGAGAGAGGAGTGATATAGGGGAGATGGGAGTGATATAGGGGAGAGAGGAGTGATATAGGGGAGAGAGGACTGATATAGGGGAGAGAGGACTGATATAGGGGAGAGAGGACTGATATAGGGGAGAGGGTAGTGATATAGGGGGGAGAGGACTGATATAGGGGAGATGGGAGTGATATAGGGGAGAGAGGAGTGATATAGGGGAGAGGGTAGAGCACAACATGTAGTGTGTGCCCATGGTGACATAGCAGAAACCAATAGAGAAAGAGAGAAAGAAAGAGTGAATGTGATACAGAGACCAGGGAAAGAGAGAAACCAAGAAAGAAAGAGAGACAGAGAACTTGTACAGTATGCACACCCACCCACCGCTGTGCCCCATCCAATGACAAGCCGCCCATTTCTTTTTTCAATTATTATTATTTTTTTAAATTTTACCCCTTTTTCCCCCCAATTTCATGGTATCCAATTGTTTTTAGTAGCTACTATCGTGTCTCATCGCAACAACTCCCGTATGGGCTCGGGAGAGACGAAGGTTGAAAGTCATGCATCCTCCCTCCGATACACAACCCAACCAAGCCGCACTGCTTCTTAACACAGCGCGCATCCAACCCGGAAGCCATCCACACCAATGTGTCGGAGGAAACACCTATGCACCTGGCAACCTTGGTTAGCTCGCACTGCGCCCGACCCGCCACAGGAGTCGCTGGTGCGCGATGAGACAAGGACATCCCTACCGGCTAAGCCCTCCCTAACCCGGACGACGCTAGGCCAATTGTGCGTCGCCCCACGGACCTCCCGGTCGCGGCCCGTTATGACAGAGCCTGGGCGCGAACTCAGAGTCTCTGATGGCACAGCTGGCGCTGCAGTACAGCGCCCTTAACCACTGCGCCACCCGGGAGGCGCAAGCCGCCCATTTCAATGAGGCCCCAGCCAGCAGGCATTCCAGGCCCTGATGTATGTTACACATTGCACCTAGGCCCTGGGCCCCAGCCCTGTCGTGAAGACTCCAGACTTCTCTATAGATGGGCTGTAGGGAGAGAAAAAGGGTGAGCAAGGAAGTGAGAAAGAGTAGTAACAGACAGAGGTATTGTGTAATTTAATTTTACTAGGCAAGTCAGTTAAGAACACATTCTTATTTTACAATTACGGCCTACCCCGGCCAAACCCAGGCAATGCTGGGCCAATTGTGTGCCACCCTATGGAACTCCCGATCACGGCTGGTTGTGATACAGCCGGGGATTAAACCAGGGTCTGTAGTGATGCCTCTAGCATTGAGATGCAGTGCTTTAGACCCACTGGTTGCCATGGTTAATCCTGGGCTGTGACATCAGAGGAGGCCTTGCCATCACCTAGACAATTCCCCTCTTAGGTCCACAGAACGCTTGTTGCGTAATTCCTCGGAACGAAAAGTCTGACCAGGGTAGACCAACGCACAGCAGCGACCAGACAATCTTGTTAAAAGAACATGACAGCCAGACACACACACACCACCTCTGCTGTGTCCAAGTAACCATGACAGTGAGTCCACTCAGGTGCTATCTATGGGTGGTTAGGTACATTGAAAGTAGAGGGTTACCCAACACTTAGTTATAAATAACTGTACAGTACCTTAAGAAGGTTTTGTGTGGTGGAGGATGCTGAGAGTTCAATGGAACCTGACAACTTAATCCTGTGTAAAAGATAGATAGAGATAAAGAGAGAGAGAGAGAGATAGCAAGTGCTTATGTGTTTATGTCTCAGCCACTGTTGCTTATATTCACACTTGGCTCTTAATACCAAACACAGGGTGTGGCTCTCACAAGTCAAGTCACATTTGATTTACACTTGACAAAAAATACAAAAAATGTACAAAAGTCAATTTTAAAAAGAAGACAACACTTTCACAGACACACTTTTAACTGCTTCTGTACCTATAGCTCGCCAAGATATACAAACAGACAGACAGAAACACAGACAGACAGGCAGACACACACACACGGACACACACACACAAATACACAGTGTACTTTATGTGAAACGTGATCTGTGCTCTTCTGCAGTCAAGCCCATGTGGTAGGGATATTGTGTGACTCCTGTTTCTGTGCTGCGGCCGGCCAGCCCAGGACAAAGTACAGAACAACATGTACTGTAATTAGGACACGGCAACAAACCGTGTGGCTCAGTTGGTAGCGCACCGCGCTTGCAATGCCAAAGTTGCCGGTTCAATTCCAATGGGGGATCAGTATGAAAATGTATGCACTCAGTGCTGTAAGTCACTCTGGATAAGTGTCTGCTAAGTGATTAAAATGTCAAATGAGAGGCCTAGAGTGGCAGAAAGAGTAGGAGTAATGGCAAAATACATAGAATGTTACATAAATGAAAACACGTTACAATGCTTTTGTCAGTGGAACATTATCAGGAACTTGTTTGTCCACGTCCAGTACTTTTACCCTTGTGATTGTCCACACAGTAAATCAGTGTGTTTGTGTATATGTACTGTATATACAATGCGATGCAATTGTATTGTATTGTATATACATATATAAACACAAACACACTGATTTACCGAAACTTCTGGACGTGGACAAACAAGTCCCTATTGACTATGGACGATAATGTTCCTCATTCCCCTGACACTACCATTGTGTTTTAAGTCTGTGTGAGTGCATGTGTGTGTCCCACATGCAGGGCCCACGTGAGAACAGACTGGCCCTGGGCCTCATTGGGATGGGAAGAAGCGTGTAGCGGGTGTGTGTAATGTGCATATGCGTATGTGCCTCACACATTGTGTGTGTGTGTGCGTGTGTGTGTGCCTCGCACATACTTGAGGAAATTGTCAATAGCTGGTTAGAGAGAGAAACACTGCATGCCACTCCTGAACGCAGCCTCGCTGTCTCCTGGCAGGCCACATGGAAGACATTAGAGCAGACAGAGCAATCTCCTACCAGAGACCAGAGCACGCTGCCGGCTTCTTGGTGCAAACGTCTGAGCATTTCAATGGGTTTCCTTATAGGGTCGGAAATTACGCTGTTTTAAAAGCCACCCCCTCCTCAGGGAAGATAGAGTTCAGTGAGTTTAGCGTTTGGCCTGCTTTAACAAGTTGAGGTTATAGGTAGGCATGAAATGGTAGGAGAACATTTGAACAGGGGAACCCACTCAAATTTACCCAATAACAATGCAGATTTTTGTTTCAGGTTTCAAAACATTTTGTCCTGTTTGCTCATACTGAACGTAACCCAGGCGTTGTCGAGGCCCACTAGTTTAAAGTTAAATGTATTGATGTCAGACACGTATTCTACAATATGCCCTCCTCTCCCTCTCTAATCCACAGACCTGGGATGACCCCAGATTAGGATTGAAGATATTGGTCATTTCCTTTTTTTGTATTTAACCCCCTTTTTCTCCCCGATTTTGATCTTGTCTCATCGCTGCAACTCCCCAACGAGCTCGGGGGGGCGAAGGCGGAGTCATGCGTCCTCCGATACATGACCCCGCTAACCCCGCTCCTTAACACCCGCCCTCTTAACTTGGAAGCCAGCCACACCAATGTGTCGGAGAAAACACAGTTCAACTGACGACTAAGGTCAGCCTGCAAGCGCCCGGCCCACCACAAGGAGTCACTAGGTTGGCAGGCCCACTCGGGAGGCCCAGATATTTCTCATTTAAATCACACTCAATACCCTCCCTCCTCCCTCTCACATCCCAGTAAGGCTTGCAGTAAAGGTCACCGTCATTATATCATCACTTAATTTGATCATGATGAAGAGCAGAGGTATTGAAATGAATCTGCTTAGAGATTTGGAATTGTGTTATTTGTCTACTTTCTTTATCGGAATGTATTATTAACTGTGTGTGTAATGTATTGTATATTGTATTGCATGTTATTATGTGCATTCCCAGGCTACTTTTAAACCAAATGACGTATTTCTGTGTGTGTGTGTGTTTTGTGTGTTTGTGTAGAGCTTATGGTGTGTGGGCTGTCAAAGCTCTTGTTTTAAGTAAACAGTGGGATTAGCTGTATTGACTCCATACATGAGCTGAATGAGTTCGCAGTAGGTGTTCCCTACATGCCCCTGTCCTCATACCACTCACTACCACTGGGAAGGAGCTCCTGTTTAACTGTGACTGACTGGCTGCCACAAGACTGTGTAAGCCCACTGAGCTAAAGCCAAAGTGTAGGCATTAGGTCGGAGGAGCTAACGCAAGTCTGAGCTTGGTTCACTGAATCGGAAGAACCACTGACGATTTATTTACTCCTCAACTTGACTAGGTCACAGGGTCCCATAGACGATGCATGAGAAATATACAGCACAGTAGGGGAAATGTTCCCTCAGCACGTTGGAACGCATGGGAAGTGTGTGTGAGTGTATGTCAGAGATGTTGTTCTGCTTTTCTCTAGCTCTGTTTCATCCTCTCGCTGTGTCCCCAAAAAGATGTCTGAAGTCAGGCACTGAACACTGTGAGTGGGATCTCACCTCCACCCCACAATACTCAGCTGGTCTCCCAGGGTTATCCAGCTCAAATAATAGCCCCAGGCCCATGTGACTGTGTCAGCAGTGTGTGTGTGTGTGTGTGTGTGTGTGTGTGTGTGTGTGTGTGTGTGTGTGTGTGTGTGTGTGTGTGTGTGTGTAGTCGGTACACAGTGAGTGTGTGTGACTGCTGTGTGCATGTGCTCTTTGTACTGGCTGCTATGTGCAGAGGTATGTAGCTAAAGGTCGGGGCAGGAGAATGAGGCTCTGTCAGGGAGCGCTGTGACTAGGACAAGCCCAGAGATGAGGAGGTAATGGCCAACTGGGCTGGGGTTACATGGGGCTGGTTTCGGGGTTAGGGGTTACATGGGGCTGGTGTTGGGGTTACATGGGGATGGTGCTGGGGTTACATGGGGCTGGTGTTGGGGTTACATGGGGATGGTGTCGGGGGTAAATGGGGTTGTGTTGGGGTTACATAGGGCTGGTTATGGGGTTGCATGGGGCTGGGGTTGGGGTTACATGGGGCTGGTGTTGGGGTTACATGGGGCTGGTTATGGGGTTACATGGGGCTGGTTATGGGGTTACATGGGGCTGGTTCTGGAGTTACATGGGGCTGGTTCTGGGGTTACATGGGGCTGGTTATGGGGTTGCATGGGGCTGGTGTTTGAGTTACATGGGGCTGGTGTTACATGGGGCTGGTGTTGGGGTTACATGGTGTTGGGGTTACATGGGGCTGGTGTTACATGGGGCTGGTGTTGGGGCTGGTGTTACATGGGGCTGGTGTTCCATGGGGCTGGTGTTGGGGTTACATGGGGCTGGTGTTGGTGTTACATGGGGCTGGTGTTACATGGGGCTGGTGTTGGGGTTACATGGGGCTGGTGTTACATGGGGCTGGTGTTGGGGTTACATGGGGCTGGTGTTACATGGGGCTGGTGTTACATGGGACTGGTGTTGAGGTTACATGGGGCTGGTGCTGGGGTTACATTGGGCTGGTGCTAGTGCTAGTGTTACATGGGGCTGGTGCTGGGGTTACATGGTGCTGGTGTTGGGGTTACATGGGGCTGGTGCTGGGGTTACATGGGGCTGGTGCTGGGGTTACATGGGGCTGGTGTTGGGGTTACATGGGGCTGGTGTTGGGGTTACATGGGGCTGGTGTTGGGGTTACATGGGGCTGGTGTTGGGGTTACATGGGGCTGGTGTTACATGGGGCTGGTGTTGGGGTTACATGGGGCTGGTGTTACATGGGGCTGGTGTTACATGGGACTGGTGTTGAGGTTACATGGGGCTGGTGCTGGGGTTACATTGGGCTGGTACTAGTGCTAGTGTTACATGGGGCTGGTGCTGGGGTTACATGGTGCTGGTGTTGGGGTTACATGGGGCTGGTGCTGGGGTTACATGGGGCTGGTGCTGGGGTTACATGGGGCTGGTGTTGGGGTTACATGGGGCTGGTGTTGGGGTTACATGTGGCTGGTGCTGGGGTTACATTGGGCTGGTGCTAGTGCTAGTGTTACATGGGGCTGGTGTTGGGGTTACATGGGGCTGGTGATGGGGGTAAATGGGGTTGTGTTGGGGTTACATGGGGCTGGTGTTGGGGTTACATGGGGCTGGTTATGGGGTTGCATGGGGCTGGGGTTGGGGTTACATGGGGCTGGTGTTGGAGTTACATGGGGCTGGTTCTGGGGTTACATGGGGCTGGTTATGGGGTTACATGGGGCTGGTGTTTGAGTTACATGGGGCTGGTGTTACATGGGGCTGGTGTTGGGGTTACATGGTGTTGGGGTTACATGGTGTTGGGGTTACATGGGGCTGGTGTTACATGGGGCTGGTGTTACATGGGGCTGGTGTTACATGGGGCTGGTGTTCCATGGGGCTGGTGTTGGGGTTACATGGGGCTGGTTCTGGGGTTACATGGGACTGGTGTTGGGGTTACATGGGGCTGGTTCTGGGGTTACATGGGGCTGGTACATGGGACTGTGGCTGGGGTACACTAAAAAAACTGATAAACCATTTTTGGTTCCATGTAGAACCCTTTCCACAGAGGGTGTACATGGAACCCAAAAGGGTTCTACCTGAAGCCAAAGAAGGGTTCTACCAGAGAAATCAAAAAGGGTTATAACAGGTGTGGCTTTTATGTAATGTCAATCACTGTTACATATGTTTATTATATTATAATGTAGGTTTAAGATCTTACCTCCCTGAAGGTTAGTAGTCCAAGTACTGTAGTCAGACGGGTGGACGGACAGACAGACAGGTTCAAGCAGAAACAAGCATGTGAAACACACAAACGCAAACGTGCATGCAACACACACACAAAGCTCTGAAGCACGAGGCTGGTCATTGCCCCCTTGTCTGACATATCTCTGGGGCATGATTCACCGCCCCTGCACTTCCAGAGCCTCTCACCATGTGGGGTGTGGGGACGTGCCCGCACATGTTTCCCACCACCAGCTGCCAGTCACCAGGCCCAGCAGGAACAACCATCATCATCACCATCATCATAATCACCATCATCATCATCATTACCACCATCATAATCACCATCATCATCGCCAATATCATCATCAACAATGATCAAATGGTCCAATGTTACTATGATGATACAATATCATGGTTACTTGGAAATCACCATGTACTCTGTGCATGTGTGTGCGTACTTGATTTCTTGTGTGTGTGAGATGTGCGTGTCTGTCACAGTGAGAGGATGAGGCAGGTAAGAGGAGATGTCTGGCCAGGGTATGTTCTCCTGTACCCCTGCTGGTGGTTGCCCTTCTGCTGGCTCAGCGCTGAATGTCAAGGTAAGGAAGGAGCACACACACACATGCTACAAAACCTAACGTGTTACTGAAGCATAAGTAGAGCGAACATACACACATACACACTGCGCACACACACACACACACACACACATTCTCTCTCCCTCTGAAGCCATAGAAAGAAAAGTGGCACACACGTCAGAGCACCTGTGTGTGTCTTTTTCCATCACTGAAGCATCAGACTCAGTTCTATTTATGAATGAATGGCCTTTCAATATGCTTCAATACCAGCAGCTAGATGACATGAACACAAATAGCTTATGACGTCATCAAAGGGAACTAATGCATCAGAGCCGTGTTTCCATGGTGGCTAAATAGGAGTACAGTCACAGGGTGAGCCCCATGCGTGCGAACATAGAGGAAGCACAGATTAGTAAAGGGCCAGTGCACTCAAAAACGTGACTGTCCAACACTATGCGGACACCCCTTCAAATTAGTGGATTGGGCTATTTCAGCCACACCCTTTGCTGACAGGTGTATAAAATCGAGCATACAGCCATGCAATCTCCATAGACAAACACCGGCAGTAGAATGGCCTTACTAAAGTGCTCACTGACTTTCAACGTGACACCGTCATAGGATGCCACCTTTCCAACAAGTCAGTTAGTCAAATTTCTGCCCTGCTAGACCGGCCGTGGTCAACTGTAAGTGCTGTTATTGTGAAGTGGAAACGTGTAGGAGTAACAACGGCTCAGCCCGTGAAGTGGTAGGCCACACAAGCTCACAGAATGGGACCGCCGAGTGCTGAAGCGCATGGAGCGTAAAAATCGTCTGATCTCGGTTGCAAGACTCACTAATGAGTTCCAAACCTCCTCTGGAAGCAACTTTAGCACACAAACTGTTCGTTGGGAGCTTCATGAAAGGGGTTTCCATGGCTGAACAGCCGCACACAAGCCTAAGATCACCATGCGCAATGAGTAATGAAGTAATGAATCACTCTTCACCATCTGGCAGTCCGATGTACGAATCTGTGTTTGGCAGATGCCAGGAGAACGCTACCTGCCCAAATGCATAGTGCCAAATGTCAAGTTTGGGGGAGGAGGAATATTGGTCTGTGGCTGTTTTCACGGTTCAGGCTCCTTACGATTTCCCTTCACTGGAACTAACGCTACAGCATACAACGACATTCTAGACGATTCTGTGCGCACTAATAGCGTTTCAATCGGTGGCGTCACTCGCTCTGACACCTTGTAATAGTTGTTCCCCTTGCTCTGCAAGGGCCGCGGCTTTTGTGGAGCGATGGGTAACAATACTTCGTGGGAGGCAGTTGTTGATGTGTGCAGAGGGTCCCTGGTTCGGGGCGAGGAGAAGGACGAAAGCTATTCTGTTACACTTCCACCTTTGTTAAAACAGTTTGGGGAAGGGCCTTTCCTGTTTCAGCATGACACATGCCCTAGTGCACAAAGCAAGGTCCATACAGAAATGGTTTGTCAAGATTGGTGTGGAAGAACTTGACTGACCTGCACTGGCCAGGCCTGACGTCAACCCCATCAAACACCTTTGGGATGAATTGGAAAGCCGACTGCGAGCCAGGCCTAATCACCCAACATCAGTGCCGACCTCACTAATGCTCTTGTGGCTAAATGGAAGCAAGTCCCCGCAGCAATGTTCCAATATCTAGTGAAAATCCTTCCCAGAAGAGTGGAGGCTGTTATAGCAGCAAAGAGGGGACCAACTCCATATTAATGCCCAGGATTTTGGAATGAGATGTTCGACGAGCAGTCCATATACTTTTGGCCATGTTGTGTATGTTTTATGTATATTTCCATACTATGAGGTTGAAATAATTCTGTGAAATTGTGAAAATGATGATAATGCCCTGTTGGAAAATACCGCCTGAAATTACAGCCTGATTTGGTGGGATGGAATTTTGGCCTGCCTGGTTAATTAGTAAATTAGAAAAGTTCCAAACCTCTCTGCCAATAACAGCTAGTTTTCCGTTTTCCCCTCTCCACTCAGACCACTCCCAGACAGTCATAGCCAAATGCTTGCTTGAGAAACTGCTCTTTGCTAAGAAGCTGTTAATTATTTATTTTTGTGATTGAAAACAATCACAGTAAGGTACTTAATTGTTACACAGAAATGATTTGATGTTGAGACAAAAACGGCTGCATCGCTGTTTATCTCTACACCTGTTGAAGACGTAACTGGGTGATTATGGTGCTGTAAGTCAGTCTTCGTGTCAGAGTGACTCACTCATAAAGCCTGCGTCAGCCCACCCCCGCCGTTCTCTGATGCTCTCTCTCACTGTGTGTGTGTGTGTGTGTGTGTTGTAAATATATTAACATACAGTATATGTTATACAGTAGACACAGGGTTAGGTCAAACTAGTTTTTCCTATTCAGACAGCAATGATATGTTTTCCATAGAACTGAACTCAAGTGCTCTATCACATTATAATCTCATCTTTGGAGACAATATATGAGGTAATTTCATTCACTAAGACTTCAGTCTTGAAGGACAATGAATATTGTCCGTTCATTCATTCAATTATTCATTCAACTGCTGCTCCTATGACCTACTAATTTCAGTAAACCTGCTCATTTAAGTTTAACTGACGCAGCCACACGAGGGCGACAAATCATCCTGTTACTAGCCTGGCCATGGTCCAGGTACATAAGGCGCTGTTGCACAATCCTGATTACCACATGATTGGTGGAATGCAAACTTGAGATCAGCTTGTTGTCTTATAGGGTCTAGTGTTCCACCTACTGTACATCTGACCTTTAATGACCACATTATAGATTCATAATGCACTATAAATACAGGTAACTGCCAAAATAAAGGAAACACCAACATAAAGCGTCTTAATAGTGCGTTGGGCCACCACGGTCCAGAACAGCATCAATGTACCTTGGCATTGATTCTACAAGTGTCTGGAGCTCTATTGAAAAGATCCGACCTCATTCTTCCACAAGAAATTTGGTGTTTTGTTAATGGTAGTGGAAAACGCTATCTCAGGCACCACTCCAGAATCTCTCATAAGTGTTCAATTGGGTTGAGATCTGGTGACTGTGATGGCCATAGCATATGGTTTACATCGTTTTCATCCTCATCAAATCATTCAGTGTTCACTTGTGCCCTGTGGCTGGGGACATTGTCATCCTATGCGGGTATATCCATGGCATGACCCTATGCATGATGGGATGTTAACTGCTTCATTAACTCAGGACCCACACCTGTGTGGAAGCATCCGATTTTAATATACTTTGTATCCTTCATTTACTCAAGTGTTTCCATTATTTTGGCAGTTATCTGAAGGCTGTTTTGGTTTTTATTCGTATATTACGAGTAGCCTATTAGAGTTCCCTGAAAAGAGTTTGAATTTCCAGAAAAGAAACTCACACACCCTGATGTTCTCTTTACTTGAGTAGAAATGCTGCTCCACTATTTACTGGATTTGGCTGCAACACACACCACCACAGGAGCTTTGGATTTAAAACATACACACATCTGCATGAATACACATGTGTGCGCTCACACACACACACACTCACTCACACAGGCACGCATGGACGCACACACACACCACACATACACACCACTCAGCAGCACATATGGGATGCAGATGTGATGTATGAAGCTGGGGTCACAGAGTCCACAGTACCAGTGCTGGATAATTGCCTACCCTGACATAGGAGTCTTAAAGAGCACTGAGAAATGTCTATCTGTTCATCCTGATGTTGGTAAATCCAGGAAATTTCCTGTGGAATGGAAACCATGTTCTACTCTAAAAGATCTAATACATTCTATTATATTCGCTTCTACCTCAGCAACACAGGATATTAAAAGGGAAGGAGTCGGACAGACCTTTATGAGATGGACGACGGTCTTCTTCTTTTCCCTTTGATCATGACTGAATAGAAACTACAAGCTTTAGCAACACTTAATAATAAACCAGTAATAAACCATTATTACAAGTTATAAGCATGTATTTCAGATAGCAATATATCAACAACAGCCTCAAAATGTCTAACCCTACCTCTAACCCTAACCCTTACCCTTATTCTAAACCTAACCCTTACCCTAACCCTAACCCTTACCCTAACCCTTATTCTAAACCTAACCCTTACCCTTACCCTAACCCTAACCCTAACCCTTATTCTAAACCTAACCCTTACCCTAACGCTTATCCTAAACCTAACTGTAACCTTAGCAAGCAGCTGCTTATCAACAGATATTTTGTTGATAGCATGACCATCTGAAGAGTATCTATAGATGGACTATCTGGACTATCCAAATAAAGTGTGAACTTACACTGAGTGCACAAAACATTAAGAACACCTTCCTAGTATTGAGTTGCACCCCCCGTTGAGCATGAACAACCCAGCTGCGTTGCAGTTTGTGACACAAACCGGTGCACCTGGCACTTACTACCATACCCCTTTCAAAGGCATTTATATTTTGTCTTGCCCATTCACCCGCTGAATGGCACACATACACAATTCATGTCTCAATGGTCTCGATGCTTAGAAATCCTTCTTTAACATGTCTCCTCCTCTTTTATTTAACTAGGAAAGTCAGTTAAGAGCAAATTCTTATTTACAACGACGGCCTACACCGGCCAAACCTGGACGACGCTGGGCCAATTGTGCGCTGCCCTATGGGACTCACAATCACAGCCGGTTGTGATACAGCCTGGATCTGGAGATCTGGATAAGGAGATGATTGTGGACTTCAGGAAACAGCAGAGGGAACACCCCCCTATCCACATCGATGGAACAGTAGTGGAGAGGGTAGCAAGTTTTAAGTTCCTCGGCATACACATCACAGACAACCTGAATTGGTCCACTCACACAGACAGCATCGTGAAGAAGGCGCAGCAGCGCCTCTTCAACCTCAGGAGGCTGAAGAAATTCGGCTTGTCACCAAAAGCACTCACAAACTTCTACAGATGCACAATCGAGAGCATCCTGGCGGGCTGTATCACCGCCTGGTATGGCAACTGCACCGCCCTCAACCGTAAGGCTCTCCAGAGGGTAGTGAGGTCTGCACAACGCATCACCGGGGGCAAACTACCTGCCCTCCAGGACACCTACACCACCCGATGTCACAGGAAGGCCATAAAGATCATCAAGGACATCAACCACCCGAGCCACTGCCTGTTCACCCCGCTATCATCCAGAAGGCGAGGTCAGTACAGGTGCATCAAAGCTGGGACCGAGAGACTGAAAAACAGCTTCTATCTCAAGGCTATCAGACTGTTAAACAGCCACCACTAACATTGAGTGGCTGCTGCCAACACACTGACACTGACTCAACTCCAGCCACTTTAATAATGGGAATTGATGGGAAATGATGTAAATATATCACTAGCCACTTTAAACAATGCTACCTTATATAAATGTTACTTACCCTACATTATTCATCTCATACGCATACGTATATACTGTACTCTATATCATCGACGGTATCCTTATGTAATACATGTATCACTAGCCACTTTATACTATACTATGCCACTTTGTTTACATACTCATCTCATTTGTACATACTGTACCCGATACCATCTACTGTATCTTGCCTATGCTGCTCTGTACCATCACTCATTCATATATCCTTATGTACATATTCTTTATCCCCTTACACTGTGTACAAGACAGTAGTTTGGAATTGTTAGTTAGATTACTTGTTATTACTGCATTGTCGGAACTAGAAGCACAAGCATTTCGCTACACTCGCATTAACATCTGCTAACCATGTGTATGTGACAAATAAAATTTGATTTGATTTGATCTGAACCAGAGTGTCTGTAGTGATGCCTCAGGCACTGAGATGCAGTACCTTAGATCGCTGAGCCACTCGGGAGCCCCTACACTGATCTACACTGATCTACACTACATCTACACTGATTGAAGAGGATTTAACAAGTTTATCAATAAGGGATCACCTGGATTCACCTGGTCAGTCTATGTCATGGAAGAGCAGGTGTTCATAATGTTTTGTACACTCGGTGCTCATTTGTTCTATCAACAAAACCTGCTAGTGAGGGTAACCTAAGGATTCTACTGTATCTACAACACCTGCTAGTGAGGTAGTGAGGGTAACCTAAGGTTTCTACTGTATCTACAACACCTGCTAGTGAGGGTAACCTAAGGTTGCTACTGTATCTACAACACCTGCTAGTGAGGGTAACCTAAGGTTGCTACTGTATCTACAACACCTGCTAGTGAGGGTAACCTAAGGATTCTACTGTATCTACAACACCTGCTAGTGAGGGTAACCTAAGGTTTCTACTGTATCTACAACACCTGCTAGTGAGGGTAACCTAAGGATTCTACTGTATCTACAACACCTGCTAGTGAGGGTAACCTAAGGTTTCTACTGTATCTACAACACCTGCTAGTGAGGGTAACCTAAGGATTCTACTGTATCTACAACACCTGCTAGTGAGGGTAACCTAAGGTTTCTACTGTATCTACAACACCTGCTAGTGAGGGTAACCTAAGGTTTCTATCTACAACACCTGCTAGTGAGGGTAACCTAAGGATTCTACTGTATCTACAACACCTGCTAGTGAGGGTAACCTAAGGTTTCTACTGTATCTACAACACCTGCTAGTGAGGGTAACCTAAGGTTTCTATCTACAACACCTGCTAGTGAGGGTAACCTAAGGATTCTACTGTATCTACAACACCTGCTAGTGAGGGTAACCTAAGGTTTCTATCTACAACACCTGCTAGTGAGGGTAACCTAAGGATTCTACTGTATCTACAACACCTGCTAGTGAGGGTAACCTAAGGTTTATATCTACAACACCTGCTAGTGAGGGTAACCTAAGGTTGCTACTGTATCTACAACACCTGCTAGTGAGGGTAACCTAAGGTTGCTACTGTATCTACAACACCTGCTAGTGAGGGTAACCTAAGGTTGCTACTGTATCTACAACACCTGCTAGTGAGGGTAACCTAAGGTTGCTACTGTATCTACAACACCTGCTAGTGAGGGTAACCTACGGATTCTACTGTATCTACAACACCTGCTAGTGAGGGTAACCTAAGGTTTCTACTGTATCTACAACACCTGCTAGTGAGGGTAACCTAAGGTTTCTACTGTATCTACAACACCTGCTAGTGAGGGTAACCTAAGGATTCTACTGTATCTACAACACCTGCTAGTGAGGGTAACCTAAGGTTTCTATCTACAACACCTGCTAGTGAGGGTAACCTAAGGATTCTACTGTATCTACAACACCTGCTAGTGAGGGTAACCTAAGGTTTCTACTGTATCTACAACACCTGCTAGTGAGGGTAACCTAAGGTTTCTATCTACAACACCTGCTAGTGAGGGTAACCTAAGGTTTCTATCTACAACACCTGCTAGTGAGGGTAACCTAAGGTTTCTATCTACAACACCTGCTAGTGAGGGTAACCTAAGGATTCTACTGTATCTACAACACCTGCTAGTGAGGTAGTGAGGGTAACCTAAGGTTGCTATCTACAACACCTGCTAGTGAGGGTAACCTAAGGTTTCTACTGTATCTACAACACCTGCTAGTGAGGGTAACCTAAGGTTGCTACTGTATCTACAACACCTGCTAGTGAGGGTAACCTAAGGTTGCTACTGTATCTACAACACCTGCTAGTGAGGGTAACCTAAGGATTCTACTGTATCTACAACACCTGCTAGTGAGGGTAACCTAAGGTTTCTACTGTATCTACAACACCTGCTAGTGAGGGTAACCTAAGGATTCTACTGTATCTACAACACCTGCTAGTGAGGGTAACCTAAGGTTTCTACTGTATCTACAACACCTGCTAGTGAGGGTAACCTAAGGATTCTACTGTATCTACAACACCTGCTAGTGAGGGTAACCTAAGGTTTCTACTGTATCTACAACACCTGCTAGTGAGGGTAACCTAAGGATTCTACTGTATCTACAACACCTGCTAGTGAGGGTAACCTAAGGATTCTACTGTATCTACAACACCTGCTAGTGAGGTAGTGAGGGTAACCTAAGGTTGCTATCTACAACACCTGCTAGTGAGGGTAACCTAAGGTTTCTACTGTATCTACAACACCTGCTAGTGAGGGTAACCTAAGGTTGCTACTGTATCTACAACACCTGCTAGTGAGGGTAACCTAAGGTTGCTACTGTATCTACAACACCTGCTAGTGAGGGTAACCTAAGGATTCTACTGTATCTACAACACCTGCTAGTGAGGGTAACCTAAGGTTTCTACTGTATCTACAACACCTGCTAGTGAGGGTAACCTAAGGATTCTACTGTATCTACAACACCTGCTAGTGAGGGTAACCTAAGGTTTCTACTGTATCTACAACACCTGCTAGTGAGGGTAACCTAAGGATTCTACTGTATCTACAACACCTGCTAGTGAGGGTAACCTAAGGTTTCTACTGTATCTACAACACCTGCTAGTGAGGGTAACCTAAGGTTTCTATCTACAACACCTGCTAGTGAGGGTAACCTAAGGATTCTACTGTATCTACAACACCTGCTAGTGAGGGTAACCTAAGGTTTCTACTGTATCTACAACACCTGCTAGTGAGGGTAACCTAAGGTTTCTATCTACAACACCTGCTAGTGAGGGTAACCTAAGGTTGCTACTGTATCTACAACACCTGCTAGTGAGGGTAACCTAAGGTTTCTATCTACAACACCTGCTAGTGAGGGTAACCTAAGGATTCTACTGTATCTACAACACCTGCTAGTGAGGGTAACCTAAGGTTTATATCTACAACACCTGCTAGTGAGGGTAACCTAAGGTTGCTACTGTATCTACAACACCTGCTAGTGAGGGTAACCTAAGGTTGCTACTGTATCTACAACACCTGCTAGTGAGGGTAACCTAAGGTTGCTACTGTATCTACAACACCTGCTAGTGAGGGTAACCTAAGGTTGCTACTGTATCTACAACACCTGCTAGTGAGGGTAACCTACGGATTCTACTGTATCTACAACACCTGCTAGTGAGGGTAACCTAAGGTTTCTACTGTATCTACAACACCTGCTAGTGAGGGTAACCTAAGGTTTCTACTGTATCTACAACACCTGCTAGTGAGGGTAACCTAAGGATTCTACTGTATCTACAACACCTGCTAGTGAGGGTAACCTAAGGTTTCTATCTACAACACCTGCTAGTGAGGGTAACCTAAGGATTCTACTGTATCTACAACACCTGCTAGTGAGGGTAACCTAAGGTTTCTACTGTATCTACAACACCTGCTAGTGAGGGTAACCTAAGGTTTCTATCTACAACACCTGCTAGTGAGGGTAACCTAAGGTTGCTACTGTATCTACAACACCTGCTAGTGAGGGTAACCTAAGGTTTCTACTGTATCTACAACACCTGCTAGTGAGGGTAACCTAAGGTTGCTACTGTATCTACAACACCTGCTAGTGAGGGTAACCTAAGGTTGCTACTGTATCTACAACACCTGCTAGTGAGGGTAACCTAAGGATTCTACTGTATCTACAACACCTGCTAGTGAGGTAGTGAGGGTAACCTAAGGTTGCTACTGTATCTACAACACCTGCTAGTGAGGGTAACCTAAGGTTGCTACTGTATCTACAACACCTGCTAGTGAGGGTAACCTAAGGTTGCTACTGTATCTACAACACCTGCTAGTGAGGGTAACCTAAGGTTTCTATCTACAACACCTGCTAGTGAGGGTAACCTAAGGTTTCTACTGTATCTACAACACCTGCTAGTGAGGGTAACCTAAGGTTTATATCTACAACACCTGCTAGTGAGGGTAACCTAAGGTTTCTATCTACAACACCTGCTAGTGAGGGTAACCTAAGGTTGCTACTGTATCTACAACACCTGCTAGTGAGGGTAACCTAAGGTTTCTACAACACCTGCTAGTGAGGTAGTGAGGGTAACCTAAGGTTTCTACTGTATCTACAACACCTGCTAGTGAGGTAGTGAGGGTAACCTAAGGTTTCTACTGTATCTACAACACCTGCTAGTGAGGTAGTGAGGGTAACCTAAGGTTTCTATCTACAACACCTGCTAGTGAGGGTAACCTAAGGTTTCTACTGTATCTACAACACCTGCTAGTGAGGGTAACCTAAGGTTTCTACTGTATCTACAACACCTGCTAGTGAGGTAGTGAGGGTAACCTAAGGATTCTACTGTATCTACAACACCTGTTAGTGAGGTAGTGAGGGTAACCTAAGGTTTCTATCTACAACACCTGCTAGTGAGGGTAACCTAAGGTTGCTACTGTATCTACAACACCTGCTAGTGAGGGTAACCTAAGGTTGCTACTGTATCTACAACACCTGCTAGTGAGGGTAACCTAAGGTTTCTACTGTATCTACAACACCTGCTAGTGAGGGTAACCTAAGGTTTCTATCTACAACACCTGCTAGTGAGGGTAACCTAAGGTTTCTATCTACAACACCTGCTAGTGAGGGTAACCTAAGGTTTCTATCTACAACACCTGCTAGTGAGGGTAACCTAAGGTTGCTACTGTATCTACAACACCTGCTAGTGAGGTAGTGAGGGTAACCTAAGGTTTCTATCTACAACACCTGCTAGTGAGGGTAACCTAAGGTTTCTACTGTATCTACAACACCTGCTAGTGAGGGTAACCTAAGGTTTCTACTGTATCTACAACACCTGCTAGTGAGGTAGTGAGGGTAACCTAAGGTTTCTAATGTATCTACAACACCTGCTAGTGAGGGTAACCTAAGGTTTCTACTGTATCTACAACACCTGCTAGTGAGGGTAACCTAAGGTTTCTATCTACAACACCTGCTAGTGAGGGTAACCTAAGGTTTCTACTGTATCTACAACACCTGCTAGTGAGGTAGTGAGGGTAACCTAAGGTTTCTATCTACAACACCTGCTAGTGAGGGTAACCTAAGGTTGCTACTGTATCTACAACACCTGCTAGTGAGGGTAACCTAAGGTTTCTATCTACAACACCTGCTAGTGAGGGTAACCTAAGGTTTCTATCTACAACACCTGCTAGTGAGGGTAACCTAAGGTTTCTATCTACAACACCTGCTAGTGAGGGTAACCTAAGGTTTCTATCTACAACACCTGCTAGTGAGGGTAACCTAAGGATTCTACTGTATCTACAACACCTGCTAGAGAGGTAGTGAGGGTAACCTAAGGTTGCTACTGTATCTACAACACCTGCTAGTGAGGGTAACCTAAGGTTTCTATCTACAACACCTGCTAGTGAGGGTAACCTAAGGATTCTACTGTATCTACAACACCTGCTAGTGAGGGTAACCTAAGGTTTCTACTGTATCTACAACACCTGCTAGTGAGGGTAACCTAAGGTTTCTATCTACAACACCTGCTAGTGAGGGTAACCTAAGGTTGCTACTGTATCTACAACACCTGCTAGTGAGGGTAACCTAAGGTTTCTACTGTATCTACAACACCTGCTAGTGAGGGTAACCTAAGGTTGCTACTGTATCTACAACACCTGCTAGTGAGGGTAACCTAAGGTTGCTACTGTATCTACAACACCTGCTAGTGAGGGTAACCTAAGGATTCTACTGTATCTACAACACCTGCTAGTGAGGTAGTGAGGGTAACCTAAGGTTGCTACTGTATCTACAACACCTGCTAGTGAGGGTAACCTAAGGTTGCTACTGTATCTACAACACCTGCTAGTGAGGGTAACCTAAGGTTGCTACTGTATCTACAACACCTGCTAGTGAGGGTAACCTAAGGTTTCTATCTACAACACCTGCTAGTGAGGGTAACCTAAGGTTTCTACTGTATCTACAACACCTGCTAGTGAGGGTAACCTAAGGTTTATATCTACAACACCTGCTAGTGAGGGTAACCTAAGGTTTCTATCTACAACACCTGCTAGTGAGGGTAACCTAAGGTTGCTACTGTATCTACAACACCTGCTAGTGAGGGTAACCTAAGGTTTCTACAACACCTGCTAGTGAGGTAGTGAGGGTAACCTAAGGTTTCTACTGTATCTACAACACCTGCTAGTGAGGTAGTGAGGGTAACCTAAGGTTTCTACTGTATCTACAACACCTGCTAGTGAGGTAGTGAGGGTAACCTAAGGTTTCTATCTACAACACCTGCTAGTGAGGGTAACCTAAGGTTTCTACTGTATCTACAACACCTGCTAGTGAGGGTAACCTAAGGTTTCTACTGTATCTACAACACCTGCTAGTGAGGTAGTGAGGGTAACCTAAGGATTCTACTGTATCTACAACACCTGTTAGTGAGGTAGTGAGGGTAACCTAAGGTTTCTATCTACAACACCTGCTAGTGAGGGTAACCTAAGGTTGCTACTGTATCTACAACACCTGCTAGTGAGGGTAACCTAAGGTTGCTACTGTATCTACAACACCTGCTAGTGAGGGTAACCTAAGGTTTCTACTGTATCTACAACACCTGCTAGTGAGGGTAACCTAAGGTTTCTATCTACAACACCTGCTAGTGAGGGTAACCTAAGGTTTCTATCTACAACACCTGCTAGTGAGGGTAACCTAAGGTTTCTATCTACAACACCTGCTAGTGAGGGTAACCTAAGGTTGCTACTGTATCTACAACACCTGCTAGTGAGGTAGTGAGGGTAACCTAAGGTTTCTATCTACAACACCTGCTAGTGAGGGTAACCTAAGGTTTCTACTGTATCTACAACACCTGCTAGTGAGGGTAACCTAAGGTTTCTACTGTATCTACAACACCTGCTAGTGAGGTAGTGAGGGTAACCTAAGGTTTCTAATGTATCTACAACACCTGCTAGTGAGGGTAACCTAAGGTTTCTACTGTATCTACAACACCTGCTAGTGAGGGTAACCTAAGGTTTCTATCTACAACACCTGCTAGTGAGGGTAACCTAAGGTTTCTACTGTATCTACAACACCTGCTAGTGAGGTAGTGAGGGTAACCTAAGGTTTCTATCTACAACACCTGCTAGTGAGGGTAACCTAAGGTTGCTACTGTATCTACAACACCTGCTAGTGAGGGTAACCTAAGGTTTCTATCTACAACACCTGCTAGTGAGGGTAACCTAAGGTTTCTATCTACAACACCTGCTAGTGAGGGTAACCTAAGGTTTCTATCTACAACACCTGCTAGTGAGGGTAACCTAAGGTTTCTATCTACAACACCTGCTAGTGAGGGTAACCTAAGGATTCTACTGTATCTACAACACCTATTAGTGAGGGTAACCTAAGGTTTCTATCTACAACACCTGCTAGTGAGGGTAACCTAAGGATTCTACTGTATCTACAACACCTGCTAGAGAGGTAGTGAGGGTAACCTAAGGTTGCTACTGTATCTACAACACCTGCTAGTGAGGGTAACCTAAGGTTTCTACTGTATCTACAACACCTGCTAGTGAGGGTAACCTAAGGATTCTACTGTATCTACAACACCTGCTAGTGAGGGTAACCTAAGGTTTCTACTGTATCTACAACACCTGCTAGTGAGGGTAACCTAAGGTTTCTATCTACAACACCTGCTAGTGAGGGTAACCTAAGGTTGCTACTGTATCTACAACACCTGCTAGTGAGGGTAACCTAAGGTTTCTACTGTATCTACAACACCTGCTAGTGAGGGTAACCTAAGGTTTCTACTGTATCTACAACACCTGCTAGTGAGGGTAACCTAAGGATTATACTGTATCTACAACACCTGCTAGTGAGGGTAACCTAAGGTTTCTATCTACAACACCTGCTAGTGAGGGTAACCTAAGGTTTCTACTGTATCTACAACACCTGCTAGTGAGGGTAACCTAAGGTTTCTATCTACAACACCTGCTAGTGAGGGTAACCTAAGGTTGCTACTGTATCTACAACACCTGCTAGTGAGGGTAACCTAAGGTTGCTACTGTATCTACAACACCTGCTAGTGAGGGTAACCTAAGGTTGCTACTGTATCTACAACACCTGCTAGTGAGGGTAACCTAAGGTTGCTACTGTATCTACAACACCTGCTAGTGAGGTAGTGAAGGTAACCTAAGGTTTATATCTACAACACCTGCTAGTGAGGGTAACCTAAGGTTGCTACTGTATCTACAACACCTGCTAGTGAGGTAGTGAGGGTAACCTAAGGTTTCTATCTACAACACCTGCTAGTGAGGGTAACCTAAGGTTGCTACTGTATCTACAACACCTGCTAGTGAGGGTAACCTAAGGTTGCTACTGTATCTACAACACCTGCTAGTGAGGGTAACCTAAGGTTTCTACTGTATCTACAACACCTGCTAGTGAGGGTAACCTAAGGTTTCTATCTACAACACCTGCTAGTGAGGGTAACCTAAGGTTTCTATCTACAACACCTGCTAGTGAGGGTAACCTAAGGTTTCTATCTACAACACCTGCTAGTGAGGGTAACCTAAGGTTGCTACTGTATCTACAACACCTGCTAGTGAGGTAGTGAGGGTAACCTAAGGTTTCTACTGTATCTACAACACCTGCTAGTGAGGGTAACCTAAGGTTTCTACTGTATCTACAACACCTGCTAGTGAGGGTAACCTAAGGTTTCTATCTACAACACCTGCTAGTGAGGGTAACCTAAGGTTTCTACTGTATCTACAACACCTGCTAGTGAGGTAGTGAGGGTAACCTAAGGTTTCTATCTACAACACCTGCTAGTGAGGGTAACCTAAGGTTGCTACTGTATCTACAACACCTGCTAGTGAGGGTAACCTAAGGTTTCTATCTACAACACCTGCTAGTGAGGGTAACCTAAGGTTTCTATCTACAACACCTGCTAGTGAGGGTAACCTAAGGTTTCTATCTACAACACCTGCTAGTGAGGGTAACCTAAGGTTTCTATCTACAACACCTGCTAGTGAGGGTAACCTAAGGATTCTACTGTATCTACAACACCTGCTAGTGAGGGTAACCTAAGGTTTCTATCTACAACACCTGCTAGTGAGGGTAACCTAAGGATTCTACTGTATCTACAACACCTGCTAGTGAGGTAGTGAGGGTAACCTAAGGTTGCTACTGTATCTACAACACCTGCTAGTGAGGGTAACCTAAGGTTTCTATCTACAACACCTGCTAGTGAGGGTAACCTAAGGATTCTACTGTATCTACAACACCTGCTAGTGAGGTAGTGAGGGTAACCTAAGGTTTCTATCTACAACACCTGCTAGTGAGGGTAACCTAAGGTTGCTACTGTATCTACAACACCTGCTAGTGAGGGTAACCTAAGGTTGCTACTGTATCTACAACACCTGCTAGTGAGGGTAACCTAAGGTTTCTATCTACAACACCTGCTAGTGAGGGTAACCTAAGGTTTCTATCTACAACACCTGCTAGTGAGGGTAACCTAAGGTTTCTATCTACAACACCTGCTAGTGAGGGTAACCTAAGGTTTCTATCTACAACACCTGCTAGTGAGGGTAACCTAAGGTTGCTACTGTATCTACAACACCTGCTAGTGAGGTAGTGAGGGTAACCTAAGGTTTCTATCTACAACACCTGCTAGTGAGGGTAACCTAAGGTTTCTACTGTATCTACAACACCTGCTAGTGAGGGTAACCTAAGGTTTCTACTGTATCTACAACACCTGCTAGTGAGGTAGTGAGGGTAACCTAAGGTTTCTACTGTATCTACAACACCTGCTAGTGAGGGTAACCTAAGGTTTCTACTGTATCTACAACACCTGCTAGTGAGGGTAACCTAAGGTTTCTATCTACAACACCTGCTAGTGAGGGTAACCTAAGGTTTCTACTGTATCTACAACACCTGCTAGTGAGGTAGTGAGGGTAACCTAAGGTTTCTATCTACAACACCTGCTAGTGAGGGTAACCTAAGGTTGCTACTGTATCTACAACACCTGCTAGTGAGGGTAACCTAAGGTTTCTATCTACAACACCTGCTAGTGAGGGTAACCTAAGGATTCTACTGTATCTACAACACCTGCTAGTGAGGGTAACCTAAGGTTTCTATCTACAACACCTGCTAGTGAGGGTAACCTAAGGATTCTACTGTATCTACAACACCTGCTAGTGAGGTAGTGAGGGTAACCTAAGGTTGCTACTGTATCTACAACACCTGCTAGTGAGGGTAACCTAAGGTTTCTATCTACAACACCTGCTAGTGAGGGTAACCTAAGGATTCTACTGTATCTACAACACCTGCTAGTGAGGGTAACCTAAGGTTTCTACTGTATCTACAACACCTGCTAGTGAGGGTAACCTAAGGTTTCTATCTACAACACCTGCTAGTGAGGGTAACCTAAGGTTGCTACTGTATCTACAACACCTGCTAGTGAGGGTAACCTAAGGTTTCTACTGTATCTACAACACCTGCTAGTGAGGGTAACCTAAGGTTTCTACTGTATCTACAACACCTGCTAGTGAGGGTAACCTAAGGATTCTACTGTATCTACAACACCTGCTAGTGAGGGTAACCTAAGGTTTCTATCTACAACACCTGCTAGTGAGGGTAACCTAAGGTTTCTACTGTATCTACAACACCTGCTAGTGAGGGTAACCTAAGGTTTCTATCTACAACACCTGCTAGTGAGGGTAACCTAAGGTTGCTACTGTATCTACAACACCTGCTAGTGAGGGTAACCTAAGGTTGCTACTGTATCTACAACACCTGCTAGTGAGGGTAACCTAAGGTTGCTACTGTATCTACAACACCTGCTAGTGAGGGTAACCTAAGGTTGCTACTGTATCTACAACACCTGCTAGTGAGGTAGTGAAGGTAACCTAAGGTTTATATCTACAACACCTGCTAGTGAGGGTAACCTAAGGTTGCTACTGTATCTACAACACCTGCTAGTGAGGGTAACCTAAGGTTTCTACTGTATCTACAACACCTGCTAGTGAGGGTAACCTAAGGATTCTACTGTATCTACAACACCTGCTAGTGAGGGTAACCTAAGGTTGCTACTGTATCTACAACACCTGCTATTGAGGGTAACCTAAGGTTTCTACTGTATCTACAACACCTGCTAGTGAGGGTAACCTAAGGATTCTACTGTATCTACAACACCTGCTAGTGAGGGTAACCTAAGGATTCTACTGTATCTACAACACCTGCTAGTGAGGTAGTGAGGGTAACCTAAGGATTCTACTGTATCTACAACACCTGCTAGTGAGGTAGTGAGGGTAACCTAAGGTTTATATCTACAACACCTGCTAGTGAGGGTAACCTAAGGTTGCTACTGTATCTACAACACCTGCTAGTGAGGGTAACCTAAGGATTCTACTGTATCTACAACACCTGCTAGTGAGGGTAACCTAAGGTTTCTATCTACAACACCTGCTAGTGAGGGTAACCTAAGGTTGCTACTGTATCTACAACACCTGCTAGTGAGGGTAACCTAAGGTTTCTACTGTATCTACAACACCTGCTAGTGAGGGTAACCTAAGGATTCTACTGTATCTACAACACCTGCTAGTGAGGGTAACCTAAGGTTTCTACTGTATCTACAACACCTGCTAGTGAGGGTAACCTAAGGATTCTACTGTATCTACAACACCTGCTAGTGAGGTAGTGAAGGTAACCTAAGGTTTCTACTGTATCTACAACACCTGCTAGTGAGGGTAACCTAAGGTTGCTTCCGTATCTACAACACCTGCTAGTGAGGGTAACCTAAGGTTGCTACTGTATCTACAACACCTGCTAGTGAGGGTAACCTAAGGTTGCTACTGTATCTACAACACCTGCTAGAGAGGGTAACCTAAGGTTGCTATCTACAACACCTGCTAGTAAGGGTAACCTAAGGTTGCTACTGTATCTACAACACCTGCTAGTGAGGGTAACCTACGGTTGCTACTGTATCTACAACACCTGCTAGAGAGGGTAACCTAAGGTTGCTATCTACAACACCTGCTAGTAAGGGTAACCTAAGGTTGCTACTGTATCTACAACACCTGCCCGTGAGGGTAACCTAAGGTTGCTACTGTATCTACAACACCTGCTAGTGAGGGTAACCTAAGGTTGCTACTGTATCTACGACACCTGCTAGTGAGGGTAACCTACGGTTGTGTTGTTCTATTTTCATCTTTGGGTGACTTCTTTTCCCCCCAGTTATTTGTGTCTACTAGAGTCTGGCTGTGTGTGTATAAGTGTATATATGTGTGCAAACTTCCGTATGCTTCAACTTTCCCTAATCGCCTGTGATTACTGCTTACTCACCATGAACACAACCTGGGACGGGCTTTAAACCAGCTGGGGCATAGCCATTCATTCCTTATCTAATAGCTACAACCTGGGTGCTTTACAGTAGGCTACATTCTGCGACCCTACTTGTGTTGAGGGTAAAATGAAGTGTTTACTCATCCCAACCAGCAGAGGCCGATATTGTTACATAGGAGACATAGTTCAGTTGAGGACGAGAATTGGCAGAGTTTCACAATAACTTGTGTATTTACAAATACACCAGGGTCCTTTCTGGTTTAATTGATATACGAAGTATGACAGACAGTGAGCAGTGTCGTACTCCACCCATTCCAATCCATCCAAAACAGTAGAAAAGGGGAAACCCCACTTAAACAAAATCTTATATCATATAGCTTTGGTCAGTTGTGACCAGTCTTTTCTTTTTTGCCTGTTTGCATGTTATTTTGGCATCAATACGTGTCACATATCAGTTTGCAAACAATGAAAAAAAAAGTAGTTAATAAAGCCACATACAAACATGTCTCTTTTTTGCTTTCTTGAGTAAGACAGCTCCAAAAGTGTTTCAACCTAGCTCAGTGCTTTCTGTGGTGGTGGGGCAGCCAGCAGAAAAAACTGAGCGTAGGGGTTGGTAATGTTCTCTAGTTGCGCCGTCATAGGCTGTGTTCTGTCACTCATGGAGACACTACGTCACCACAAAATCTACAGGAACAGCTCTAAAATTCAAGCCCCATGGGTGATGCCATAGAGTTACATTAGAAATGCCCATCCAAGAAGGCTCAAGGTCATTGGCCACAGATACAATTACGTCAAATCCCGTTATATCTACCGTAGCTTTGATTGGACTGATAATGTCAACATCATACTTTCAAAATCTTAGCTAGGAAGCTAGACAAGCAGTAACCACCATGAATCACGTCGACAATCTACTGGCAAATCCTTTATTATATATAAAACGTATTGGTGCTCATCGGCCATTGGACATAAACATTACACAACAAGTTGGAAATCGCAAATTCAACAATGAGTGGTTTGGAAGAAATCAGTGGCTAACTGCAAGCGATGCAAAACAATCACTAGCCTGCTATTCAGTGGAGTGGGTGTGTGGTCCAAGTCTGGTTTAAGGGTCTCTTTTCAAAGCTTAAAAGGATAAACATTCAACACGATGGGTCAGAAAAGGTTGAATACATTGGCCATGCTGTCAATCCAGCATGACTTCTGCCGCGTTCAAAAGAACTGGAAACTTGGAACTGGGAAATCTCAGACTTCAGTGCGTTCAAGACAACTGGGAACTCTAAAAAAAAAATGAGGTTGAATCATGACGTCAGTTGGAGTTCTAGAAAGAGGCAGAGTTCCTGACTTGGAGTTCCAAGTTGGATGACATTCGTAATGTATTTTTCCAGTCGGAGCAAATTTTTTTCAGAGTTCCCACAAATCCCACAAGCACCATAAATCCAGAGAATGCCAGACTTTGATGTCGAAGTTTCATGACAAAATGTGCCCATAAGAAGGACCTCTGCGCCACCTTCATGTTCAAGTGAGCACATCACAACAAGGTGAGTCGAAAAATGTATTGTATGCTGCTGCATAAGTGATGTAATATGCCAGGGAGATATTTATACTGTAGCTAAGAAAGTAATACTAAGTGTATGTTGTGTAGTAAGCTATTAGTAGCCCATGTGCCTCACCCTAATAATTTGTTCCCCCCTCATAACTTAGCTTACTGTCATCGAATATTGTAAGAGCTTTCATTGTCTGCTTATATGCCCCCTTTATTTATCAACGGTTCTGACTTGGTGTACAGGGAGAATACTGTATGAACGGCCCATGTTCTGAATTCTGTCGCTGTACATTTCAAAAGTGCTGAACAAATAGTTATATTGACTGACAAGGCTCCGCTGATAGCCGGGTGTGGCAGTGGTAAGAATTTACTCCATGGTGCTGAAAAGAAAGCTCTGCTGTTGGGACAGCTTTATGTAGGCCGTAACAGTCTGTGGGCCCCGTTAGTCAGCATTATAGTGCAATTTGTTTATTGTTTAGTGTTATGTAGTGGCTTTGCTGGCATGTATCTAAAAAAATGTTTGGGAGTTTGCCCCACCAGGATTTACATGGTAAAATCACCACTGGCTCTGATTAACTTTGCTTGCCCCGTCTTTCTGACTCTCTCTCCCCAGCACACTAGCCTCTACCCCCTGGTGGCCACACACACACGCATTGCGGAGGGCAAGGACCCTGTGGACTGGCACATCCATTCGTGTGGCATGGCCAACATGTTTGCCAACCACACCCTGGGCTATGATGACCTGGACCAGCTACAGAAGGAGCCTTAGCCTCTCTACTTTGTACTGGAACTGGTCAGGGTTAGAGGGAAGCACTGGAATGGAGACATACACAGAGACACAGATATTGTACACACGTACAGACACATAAATACACAAATATTGCGTGTGTTTGGTTTTACTATCCTTGTGGGGACCAGAAGTCAAGGAAAATTATATTTTAGCCTTAAGGTTTAGGGTTATGGTTGCAATTAGGGTTAGGGTTAGAATTGGAGTTAGGGGTTAGGTTTAGGGTTAGGGGTTAAGGTTAGGGTTATGGAAAATATGAATAAATTGTTTGGTCCCCACAGGGATAGTAAAACAAATGTGCGTGTGTGTGTGTATGTGTGTGTGCGTGCGTGTGTGTGTGTATGTGTGTGTGCGTGCCTGACTACCTGTCTGTGTATCCCAGGTGCACCGGCCCAGTGAGTATGACAGGGAGTCGTGGGCTCTGAATGATGAGGAGAGGCTGAAGGCTGTGCCCTTGCTCCACGGCCAGGGGAACAAGCTCTATAAACTGGGGCGCTACCAGGATGCCACCAACAAATACAAAAAGGCCATCGTCTACGTCAAGAACATACAGCACAAGGTAACAAAGTATCAGGAATGGGCAGTGTGGAATAATGACTTTGGCTTGAGTTTTTGGAGTTCTTAAAATGAGAGAGTATAGTCATATTCGAATCATGACCATATACAAAGAGCAGCCTCAACGCTTTGTGTGTTTGAGAATTGTGTGTTTGTGTGCATGTCCGTGTGTGTCTGTGTGTGTGGGTGAGTGCTGCGTGCATATATGAGTGTATTCATCCATGGTGTGTAACATGGAGAAAGCGTGGGAAGCCCCCTATATATATTTATTCCCCCCCCCCCCACCTATATTTAACCAGGTAGGCTAGTTGAGAACAAGTTCTCATTTACAACTGCGACCTGGCCAAGATAAAGCAAAGCACTGCGACACAAACAACAACACCGAGTTACACATGGAATAAACAAACATACAGTCAATAATACAATATAAAAAGTCTATGTACAGTGTGTGCAAATCAGGTAAGATAAGGGAGGTAAGGCAATAAATAGGCCAATTTAGCAATTAAACACTGAAGTGATAGATGTGCAGAAGATGCAGGTGCAAGCAGAGATACTGAGGTGCAAAGGAGCAAAATAAATAAATAAATAACAGTATGGGGATGAGGTAGTTGGATGGGCTATTTACAGATGGGCTATGTACAGGTGCAGTGATCTGTGAGCTGCTCTGACAGCTGGTGCTTAAAGCTAGTGAGGGAGATATGAGTCTCCAGCTTCAGTGATTTTTTTGCAATTCATTCCGTTCATTGGCAGCAGAGAACTGGAAGGAAAGGCAGCCAAAGGAAGAATTGGCTTTGGGGGTGACCAGTGAAATATACCTGCTGGAGCGTGTGCTACAGGTGGGTGCTGCTATGGTGACAGTGAGCTGAGATAAGGCGGGGCTTTACCTAGCAAAGACTTATAGATAACCTGGAGCCAGTGGGTATGGTGACGAATATGAAGCAAGGGCCAGCCAACGAGAGCATACAGGTTGCAGTGGTGGGTAGTATATGGGCCTTTTGTGACAAAACGGATGGCACTGTGATAGACTGCATTCAATTTGCTGACTAGAGTGTTGGAGGCTATTTTTTTAATTACATCGCCAAAGTCAAGGATCGGTAGGTTAGTCAGTTTTACGAGGGTATGTTTGGCAGCATGAGTGAAAGATGCTTGGTTGCGAATTAGGAAGCCGATTCTAGATTTAATTTGGATTGGAGATGCTTAATGTGAGTCTGGAATGAGAGTTTACAGTCTAACCAGACACCTAGGTATTTGTAGTTGTCCACATATTCTAAGTCAGGACCGTCCAGAGTAGTGATGCTGGACGGGCGGGCAGGTGCAGGCAGCGATCAGTTGAAGAGCATGCATTTAGTTCTACTTGCATTTAAGAGCAGTTGGAGGCCACGGAAGGAGAGTTGTATGTTATTGAAGCTCGTCTGGAGGTTAGTTAACACAGTGTCCAAAGAAGGGCCAGAAGTATACAGAATGGTGTCATCTGCGTAGAGTTGGATCAGAGAATCACCAGCAGCAAGAGCGACATAATTGATGTATACAGAGAAAAGAGTCGGCCCAAGAATTTAACCCTGAGGAACCTCCATAGAGAGTACCAGAGGTTCGGGCAACAGGCCCTCTGATTTGACAGACTGAACTCTGTCTGAGAAGTTGTTGGTGAACCAGTCGAGGCAGTCATTTGAGAAACCAAGGCTGTCAAGTCTGCCGATAAGAATGTGGTGCTGGACAGAGTCGAAAGCCTTGGCCAGGTCGATGAATACAGCTGCACAGTATTGTCTCTTATCGATGGCGGTTATGATATCGTTTAGGACCTTGAGCGTGGCTGAGGTGCACCCATGACCAGCTCGGAAACCAGATTGCATAGCGGAGAAGGTACGGTGGTATTCGAAATGGTCGGTGATCTGTTTGTTAACTTGGCCATTGAAGACCTTAGAAAGGCAGGGTAGGATAGATATTGGTCTGTAGTAGTTTTGGTCTAGAGTGTTTCCCCCTTTGAAGATGGGGATGACCGCGGCAGCTTTCCAATCTTTGGGGATCTCAGACGATACGAAAGAGAGGTTCAACAGGCTAGTAATAGGGGTTGCAACAATTACGGCGGATAATTTTAGAGAGGGTCCAGATTGTCTAGCCCGGATGATTTGTAGGGGTCCAGATTTTGCAGCTCTTTGAGAACATCAGCTATCTGGATTTGGGTGAAGGAGAAATGGGGAGACTTGGGCAAGTTGCTGTTGGGGGTGCAGAGCTGTTGACCGGGGTAGGGGTAGCCAGTTGGAAAGCATGGCCAGCCGTAGAAAAATGCTTATTGAAAATCTCAATTATCATGGTGGTGACAGTGTTTCCTTGCCTCAGTGCAGTGTTTCCTTGCCTCAGTGCAGTGGGCAGCTGGGATGAGGTGTTCTTATTCTCCATGGACTTTACAGTGTCCCAGAACTTTTTGGAGTTTGTGCTACAGGATGCAAATTTCTGTTTGAAAAAGCTAGCCTTTTCTTTCCTAACTGCCTGTGTATATTGGTTCCTAACTTCCCTGAAAAGTTGCATATCGTGGGGGCTATTCGATGCTAATGCAGTACGCCACAGGATGTTTTTGTGCTGGTCAAGGGCAGTCAGGTCTGGAGTGAACCAAGGGCTATATCTGTTCCTGGTTCTCATTTTTTGAATGGGGCATGCTTATTTAAGATGGTGAGGAAAGCACTTTTAAAGAATAACCAGGCATCTTCTACTGACGGAATGAGGTCAATATCCTTCTACGATACCCGGGCAAGGTCGATTAGAAATGCCTGCTCGCTGAAGTGTTTAAGGGAGCGTTTGACAGTGATGAGGGGTGGTCGTTTGACCGCAGACCCATTACGGATGCAGGCAATGAGATCCTGGTTGAAGACGGCAGAGGTGTATTTGGAGGGCAGGTTGGTTAGGACGATATCTATGAGGGTGCCCGTGTTTATGGATTTGGGGTTGTACCTGGTAGGTTCATTGATCATTTGTGTGAGATTGAAGGCATCAAGCTTAGATTGTAGGATGGCCAGGGTTTTAAGAATGTCCCGCCTTTAGGTCACCTAACAGCACGAGCTTTGAAGATAGATGGGGGGCAATCAATTCACATATGGTGTCCAGGGCACAGCTGGAGGCAGAAGGTGGTCTACAGCAAGCAGCAACGGTGAGAGACTTGTTTGGGCAAAGACCTGGATAGTAAGACAGAACTCTGCAAGTTATCGCTGCAGTAGATTGCAACTCCGCCCCCTTTGGCAGTTCTATCTTGTCAGAAAATGTTAAAGTTAGGGATGGAAATTTCAGGGATTTTGGTGGCCTTCCTAAGCCAGGATTCATACATGGCTAGGACATCTGGCTTGGCAGAGTGCTAAAGCAGTGAATAAAACAAACTTAGGGAGGAGGCTTCTAATGTTAACATGTATGAAACCAAGGATTTTACGGTTACAGAGGTCAACAAATGAGAGCGCCTGGGGAATCAGAGTGGAGCTAGGCACTGCAGGGCCTGGATTCACATCTACATCACCAGAGGAACAGAGGAGGAGTAGGATAAGGATACGGCTAATAACTATAAGAACTGGTTGTCTAGTACGTTCGGAACAGAGAGTAAAAGGAGCAGGTTTCTGGGCACAGTAGAATAGATTCAAGGCATAATGTACGACAAAGGTATGGTAGGATGTGAATACAGTGGAGGTAAACCTAGGCATTGAGTGACAATGAGATAGGTATTGTCTCTAGAGACACCATTTAAACAAGGTGAGGTCACCGCATGTGTGGGAGATGGAACAAAAGGGTTAGCTAAGGCATATTGAGCAGGGCTGGAGGCTCCACAGTGAAATAAGACAATAATCACTAACCAAAACAGCAATGGACAAGGTATATCGACATTAGGGAGAGGCATGCATAGCTGAGTGATCATAGGGTTCAGTGAGTAGTTAAGCTGGCTGGAGACGCGGCAATTCAGACAGCTTGCGGGCCGGGGCTAGCAGGCTAGCAGAAGGGCCTTAGAGGGACGTTGCAACGGAAGAAGTCTGTTGTAGCCCCCTCATGCGCTTACGTCGGCAAACCTGTCGTGGTGGATCCACAGGACTCCGTGTAGTAAAAGTGTCCAGGCCAATTGGCAAAATAAAAAACATCAAGCTTGGTTGTAGATTATGTACTTATCAGGTTTTGAATGAATATAGCCTTTTATTCTTTCCTTTAATCCATGGATAGTCACACACTTACAAAGTTTCTACCCTCAATAATGAGTTTCTACACTCCATGGGGTGTCAGGTAGCCTAGTGGTTATAGTGTTGGACTAGTAACTGAAAGGTTGCAAGATCAAATCCCTGAGCTGACAAGGTAAAAATATGTTGTTCTACCCCTGAACAAGGCAGTTAACCCACTGTTCCTAGGCTGTCATTGTAAATAAGAATTTGTTCTTAACTGACTTGCCTAGTTAAATAAAGGTTCAAAATAAGTGTAGTCATTTCTCTGTATCTTGTTGCCACCATTACATTCCACTAGATGGCATTATTTCAATAGCATAGACCTCAGGGCTAAATACTGTAGTATCAAAGTCTACTTCTGATATATCAACAACTACTCCAGTAACAAAGAGGATAATTAATTCACCAGTATGGCACAATGGTAGGACTTTCTCCAACACATGGCTTTTTAAAAGGCTTCTAGCGTTTATTCCAGCCCAGCACTAACATACCTGATTACACTAATCACGGTCCAGACTGAAGGCTTTGATTAGTTGATTATTGGAAACAGGGGGTGTTAGTGCTGGGCTGGGGCAAAAGCCTGTCCACGCAGTTGCTCACCAGGAGCATAGTTGGGGAACTCTGATTTAGATTTGGAGAACCCTGCTCTAAGTTAATGTGTTGACCTGATATGCTTTCTGATGGCCTGCATGTTAACATGAAGGATCACTTGTCTGTGAAAGAAATGATACGTGATTGAAGTGTCTGAGTGATAGGTGCCACATGCAGGTTAGTGATGGAAACACTTCCACAGTAACATGACAGACAGCACATCCACCCACCTACAGTAAGCTACGTACAATAATATAATTGGGTAAATGTCTGAGAGACGTGTGTGTGTGTGTGTGTTTGTTTGTGTGTGAGTAATACAGAGTGCTCAGGATGAGTAATGCCCCTGGAGTTTAGGAAACAGCTGAAGGTAGATTGCATAGCAAACCAACAAACATTTGACAAACTGGGGACATTTTGTTAGTCCCCACGAGGTCAAATGCTACTTCTAGGGAGTCAAGGTTAGGGTTAAGGGGTAAGAGTACGGATTACATTTTAGGGTTAGGGGTTAGGGAAAATATAATTTTTAATGGGCCTGAATTGTGTGTCCCCACAAGGTTAGCTGTACAAGACTGTGTGTGTGTGTGCGTGTGTGTACAGTATCAGGTCGATGGCATACAGAGAGCTCACTTTCATTCAGGGAATCCCCTATCTGTCATGTCCTTTTCTCTGTACACTCAGAAAAAATGGTTCTTTGGTGTTCTTTATAGAACCTTTAGATTTTTTTGAGGAGATTCAAGAACCCTTTACTAAAAAGGTTACAGTGCCTTCGGAAAGTATTTAGACCACTTGACTTTTTTTACAGCCTTATTCTAAAATGTATTAAATTGATCATTCGACACACAATAACCCATAATGACAAAGGAAATACACGTTTTTAGATAATTTAGCAAATGTATTTAAAAATAAAAAATGGAAATATCAGTATTCAGACCCTTTACTCAGTACTTTGTTAAAGCATCTTTGGCAGTGATTACAGCCTCGAGTCTTCTTGGTTATGACGCTACAAGCTTGGCACACCTGTATCCAGAGAGTTTGTCTCTTTCTTTTCTGCAGATCCTTCTGCGTTGTCTTGGCTGTGTGCTTGGTGTCATTGTCCTGTTGGAAGGTGAACCTTTACCCCAGTCTGTGATCCTGAGCGCTCGGGAGCAGGTTTTCATCAAGGATCTCTGTACTTTGCTCCCTTCATCTTTGCCCTGATCCTGACTAGCCTCCCAGTCCCTGCCGCTAAAAAACAACCCCACAGCATGAAGCTGCCACTGCCATGCTTCACCGTAGGGATGGTGCCAGGTTTCCTCCAGACATTATGCATGGCATTCAGACCAAAGAGTTCAATCTTGGTTTCATCAAACCAGAGAATCTTGTTTCTCCTGGTCTGAGAGCCTTCAGGTGACTTTTGGCAAACTCCAAGTGGGCTGTCATGTGCCTTTTACTGAGGAGTAGCTTCCGTCTGGCCACTCTACCGTAAAGCCTGATTGGTGGAGTGCTGCAGAGATGGTTGTCCTTCTGGTAGGTTCTCCCATTTCCACAGAGGAATTCTAGAGCTCTGTCAGAGTGACCATTGGGTTCTTGGTCACATCCCTGACCAATCAATCAATAAATCAATCAAATGTATTTATAAAGCCCTTCTTACATCAGCTGATGTCACAAAGTGCTGTACAGAAACCCAACCTAAAACCCCAAACAGCAAGCAGTGCAGGTGTAGAAGCACGGCCAAGGCCCTTCTACCCAGATTGCTCAGTTTGGCCCTGGCAGCTAGCTCTAGGAAGAGACTTGGTGGGTCCAAACTTCTTCCATTTAAGAATGATGGGGTCCACTGTGTTCTTGGGGACCTTCAATGCTGCAGACATTTCTTTGGTACCCTTCCCCTGATCTGTGCCTCGACACAATCCTGTCTCTGAGCTCTATGGACAATTCCTTCGACCTCATGGCTTGGTTTTTGCTCTGACATGCACTGTCAACTGTGGAACCTTATATAGACCACTGTGTACCTTTCCATATCATGTCCAATACATTTAATTTACCACAGGTGGACTCCAATCAAGTTGTAGAAACATCTCAAGGATGATCAATGGAAACAGGATGGACCTGAGCTCAATTTTGTGTCTCATAGTAAAGGGTCCGAATACTTATGTAAATAAGGTATTTATGTTTTTTATGAGTGAAAGTTTACAACCTAGGTGCACAGGTTGAGAGAAATGTGATTAATCAAGGTGACAGACATTTACACATTCAATACCACGTTGAACAACCGTGCCTGCATCTAGCTGATCTAGATTGTAATCATTAGTCCAACAGTTGCAAATGAGAGTTTCTATTGGACAAATTCAGGTATGTTTTCCCCGTTTCATTCCGTTTGCTTCCGTATAAGAAACTTTTTTTTCAACAGAATCGGCAGAATGAATACACCCCTGATCACACACGCAAACTGTGTAAGTCTATGGAAGGGGGTGAGAACCACGTGCCTCCTAGGTTTTGTAGTGAAGTTAGTGTAGCCAGAGAAGAACGAAAAATAGCTGTCCTCCGGCTACACCATGGTGCTACCCTACAGTGCTATTGAAGCTACTGTAGACCTTCATTGCAAAACAGTGTGTTTTAATCAATTATTTGGTGACGTGAATATATTTAGTATAGTTTTATCTAAAAAGGATAACGTTTTAATGTTTCACTATTTTTATTTTTATTAAATTCACTGAGGGTCCTTTCCTTCCTCCTTTGAGGAGACTCCACTGATGTCTGCGTAGGATTTTGTCTTAATTTGATGTTTTTGCTCATTTTTTCTTCTCTGCAACCAGTCACACAAAAACACATACTGTATTCGCGGTAGGTATCCCAGTGGCTAAGGAGTTGGACCTGTGTCCGAAAGGAGGCCCGTTCGATTCCTGGGGCCGGGCACTGGGAAAAAAACGGGCTGAGTTGATCTGACAACTGGAGGGCTGTTGGGTTCACATTCTCAAATCTCCATCCAGGGGCGCTGCACTGCAGCTTGAACAAGTGCTCGTCTCAACTGTATGTGTGAGGTCTGCTGTTTGGAGGGTTGAGAACGGAGCAGAACACACATTTTTGTTGTTCACTGTAACTATTTGACAAAGTTGTATTGCATTGTATGGTAAAGAAGTCAGCGAGAGTTGGCTTGGGCCATCATTCAAACAAAGACATGCCTTCCTGCCCACCAGTGCATATTTCAGAAATATGTTTGCATATAATGACAATACATTCTAAAAAATATCCTGGTATTCTATTGTCCATTACTGAATTGTTTATTAAATTATATTGTTAGCTAAAAATATGACTATTTAATAGTAGTAGCCATAATTCATAAATGGCACCATGCAGGGTTCTGTATGGAACCATTTTGGTTCAGTGAAGAAGAACCTCTAGGGTTCTGATCCATATATGAAGCAAGCGATAGAACCCTTTTGTGTTCTATAAGGAACCTTTTTTCTAAGAGTGTAGGACACAAAAACAGACAACACCAACCTGCCCTTCAAGAACCTCACTTCTCATAGGTCCTCATTTTGGACCATAGCAGCAGAAAACATAGTGCTATCAACTATTTAAATGCGGGAAGACATATTTCAGTTGAATACATTCAGTTGGACAACTGACTAGGTATCCCCCTTTCCCTCATGTAGCACTTTACGGCTTTCTATACAGTACATATTATCAATCTAGTTTGAACTTTAAATGCTGTATCCGGAAACAAATGTACCCACTGTTTATAATCAGTCGATACAGAATGTGGATGGAAGCCTAAATTCAAGTTTGAACTACAAAGTTTCTATGTCATTATCCACAAATTAAACCAATACCCGTGGTAGGTTATTGATTTGGTATCAATTGACCAGTAGGCTATATCAGGTTCCTGGTAAAGGGAGCCTAGTGGAAGACAGTTAACATTTATACCACACCGTGTACACATGCTCAACCATGCGTGACCTCGGGACATTGAGTGAATCTGCACAAACAAACCTAAGATCATCAATGCTATTTCGACAATAGTAAAATAGTAAAAGTGGCCTATATTAGCCTATACTAGAAGAAGTGTTGATAAGTCCCACGCCGGGATCAAAGCGCCAAAGAGATTACGCCCTGTCTCTACTTCCCCTGGCGCGCTTCCATAGTGGTGCTGATGTTGGGAAACACCGAAGGAGAGAAAGAAGGGGAGGAGAGGAGAGGGGTGGGGTGTGGAGGGGGCGCCACACTGCTCTTGCTACAAGTTCAACCCAGTGGCTCTGTCGCTGCAGCGTGAGAAACAGCCTTGAGACACGGCCCGTTGCGGAACAACACACAGGACACAAACTCACTTTCTCTGATTCTGGGCGTATATTTCAGAGAAAGTAATCTGTTTTCCGTCCATCTTTATTATTTTGAATGAAAAAGAAAACGTTTATTTGCGCGATATATAAAGCTGGTAATAATAGAGCATTGCGGTGGGGTTAAAAAGGCAGGCGACAGGCGCTTCACAGAGTGATTTGTTCCTTGGCTCAGGCGTTATATATGGAGAGAGGGAGTGCACATTTCAGAGATCGCTTTCTGATAGCGAGTGTGGATTGAATGGAACTGCGGAATTGAGACGGAAGGCATTATTCTTGATTCTAGATTAAGAATGATACACAAATCCAACGGGAAAAATACCACAACATTTTTTAAAATCTCTAATTGAAAGGGGTTGATTTATAACGCATGTGGATGACATAGCCTACCTAAACGGTGCATTAGTATACATATCAAATTGGTTAAATTGGCTAGTCTTAGTCTTACAGTTTATTGTAACATCGAAAGAAATTGGAGAATTAATCTTGGCACGATTAAAATAAATCAAATGTATTAGGTCAAATAATGGGAATTTAGCACCACTCTAACCAGTCTTAGTACTTTACACGATTAGGCATTTATTTTTCCTCTATTGGAAACTAATTTAAATATTTTGAATTTTGAAGAAATGGCAATCAACACAGACACTGAATTCGAGAAATCTAATCTGGGAAAGAGCGGCGGCGCGCCCGCCAACGAGTCTCAGGAGACTGAGAAACTTCTCAACCTCGTAACTACGGAGCCTGCTGGCGGCAACGGTATGAAAATGTCCTCCTCCTTTACCATCAACGTGGGGAGCGAAAATAACCTGGATGCGGACCAGAACGGTCACAGTGTACCCTTTAGGTCGGGCTCTGCGGGGCACCTTACCGCTGCCCCACCCTCCCCGTCCCGGGTCAGTTTGAGTCGCAGTCGCACCTCTTCCATCGGGAACGCCGCGGTCCAAGAGGCGCAAAAGCCCAAAGACTATCTCATACTGGTCATATTGTCTTGTTTCTGCCCTTTCTGGCCCGTCAGCATTGTTGCTTTGGCATATTCAATTATGGTAAGTGGATATCCATCGTCTGTCTAGGAAAGTGGGGTCTAAAAACACCTGTCGTTTCTTGTAAATTCACTGTTCATCATTGTCCATGTTGTATTTATATAGAGAACATTGGGGGATAAGGGAATCATAATTTGGTCTACGACCTTTTGCCACTACATCGTAGCCCTATAGCCCAGATTACCTGCTAGAAATGTAAAGGTAATTTCCGATGTTGCCAACATATGCAGTGTTTACCTTGAAAGCAGTCTCCGCTAACACGGAAATATTGCCTTAAAATGTCAATCTTGCTGTAACGCTGAATTTCCGCGATATGGATTGAATAGAGTCCTACATCTAAAACACTGTTCGACAAATGATGTTTGTGATAAAGGGAAAAGGATAGTATATCAAACACATTCCCGTTCCCAGGAACTGTCTTTAGCCTACCTTGTGGGAAGGGAGGGGGCGCACACTTGGGGGGGGGGGGGGGGGGCGCACACTCGATTTACAGCCCTCCCTGCTGCTTCATTCAGAAAAGATCTGCAGCATAGCTGCACTTCCTGTACAGGGTGCCATGATGTCCCAGCTAGACAATCATATGGCCAGTGTTGGCACATTGATGTAGCCTTTGTTGCAGCAGATCTATCAATGAGTATGCTGTCCAGAATGATGTTGTTTTTAAGCAACAGTGTTTCTGGTTTCAATCTATGCATAAAGGGGCCGATTTAGCTGCGGTGAAACATCAGAAGCCATTTGCTTTCAATGGAAGCAAAGCGAGATATCGTGACCAGTGTGACTAATCGAAGCTCACCACAGCTTCCAACCCCTACTGGATTGTCTGACAATGGCTGTTGATACGTAGCACTACCAAGCTTTCTTTCTATCTTGTTAGCACCCACATGAGGGTGAGGCTAGCGTGAGTGGGCGAATTCTCCTTGAGCAGCGTAAACGCCGGTTAAGCCCTGACTTTGCGAATATTGGAAAGATTAAAACGAGCTCACAGAAAAGTGGTCGTAAAGAAAAAATAGCAATATTCTTACCTCAATTGATATCCAAGTACAATATATTCTGTTGCAACATACAGTACCAGTCAAAAGTTTGGACACACCTACTCATTCAAGGTTTTCTCTTTAGTTTTTCTATTTTCTACATTGTAGAATAATAGTGAAGACATCAGAACTATGAAATAACACATATGGAACCATATAGTAACCAAAAAAGTGTTAAACAAATCAAAATATATTTTATATTTGAGATTCTTCAAAGTAGCCACTCTTTGTCTTGATGACAGCTTTGCACACTTGGCATTCTTTCAACCAGCTTCATAAGGTACCTGGGAGGCATTTCAATTAACAGGTGTGCCTTGTTAAAAGTTAATTTGTGGAATTTCTTTCCTTTGTACTGCATTTGAGCCAATCAGTTGTGTTGTGACAAGGTAGGGGAGGTATACAGAAGATAGCCCTATTTGGTAAAATACCAAGTCCATATTTTATGGCAAGAACAACTCAAATAAGTAAACAGAAATGACAGTCCATCATTACTTTAAGAGATGAAGGTCAGTCAATACGGAAAATGTCAAGAATTCTGAAAGTTTCTTCAAGTGCAGTCGCAAAAACCATCAAGCGCTATGATGAAACTGGCTCTCATGAGGATCAACACAGGAAAAGAAGACCCAGTTACTTCTGCTGCAGAGGATAAATTCATTAGAGTTCAAGTAACAGACACATCTCAACATTAACTGTTCAGAGGAAACTGCATGAATCAGGCCTTCATGGTCTGCTGCTAAAGGACACCAATTAGAGGAAGAGACTTTCTTGGGCCAAGAAACAGGAGCAATTTTACCGGTAGAAATCTGTCCTTTGGTCTGATGAGTCCAAATGTTAGATTTTTTGTTCTAACCACCGTGTCTTTGTGAGATGCAGAGCAGGTGAACAGATGATCTCTGCATGTGTGGTTCCCACCGTGAAGCATGGAGAAGGAGGTGTGATGGTGTGGGGATGCTTTGCTGGTGACACTGTCTGTGATTTATTTAGAATTCAAGGCACACTTAACCAGCATGGCTACTACAGTATTCTGCAGTGATACGCCATCCCATCTGGTTTACGTTTAGTGGGACAATCATTTGTTTTTCAACAATACAATGATCCAAAACACATCTCCGTGCAAGGGCTATTTGACCAAGAAGAAGGGCGAAGGTGCTGCATCAGATGACCTGGCATCCACAATCACCCAACCTCAACCCAATTGAGATGGTTTGGGATGAGTTGGACTGCAGAGTGAAGGAAAAGCAGCCAACAAGTGCTCAGCATATGTGGGAACTCCTTCAAAACGGTTGAAAAAGCATTCCTCGTGAAGTTGGTTGAGAGAATGCCAAGAGTGTGCAAAGCTGTCATCAAACAAAGAGTGGCTACTTTGAAGAATCTAAAATACAAAATATATTTTGATTTGTTTAACACTTTTTTGGTTACTACATGATTCCATGTGTTGTTTCATAGTTTTGATGTCTTCACTATTATTCTACAATGTAGAAAATAGTAAAAATAAAGAGAAACCCTTGAATGAGTAGGCGTGTCTAAGATTTTGACTGGTACTGTAAATGGACAACATAATTTGGTGTTGTAATGCAAGCACAACAATAAGCGCATTCAGTCTGCTTAAATTCTGAGGGATCGCAAAAATTGGCATCACCTGACAAATCCATCACCCTCCGATTAATTACATTCCAAAGTGGGTCGCAAATATGACAACAGATTTTTTTTACAATTAATTAAATAGCACATGGAGAGAGGCTAGGGCTGTTCCAGTGACCGTATTACTGCCACACCAGCAGTCATGACCGCAGTAAAAATCTATGTGACCGTTGAGTTATGATAATCTCCTTTTATGCACTCTGCCCCTGTGTTAGTACCCGACTCGCTAATGATTATCAGGTAACTATTGTCTCTCTAACCACTCTGACATCAATGCAAGTGCAATCGAAAATCACATCAAATACTTATCATCAAAACAGTACGTGCTTTTAAAACTCACCTCACTGTGATTGATCCAACCCAGTATTACAGGTTATATAAGACAGAAACGACAGGAAGGAGGTTGGTCGGGGAGGATGGGTGGGCGTCTAACGCAAATGATTAGAGGGAGGTTGGGCGGGGGGAGGATGGGTAGGTGTATAATGCGAACGTCTAGCAACCCAAATGTTGTGTGTTCGACTCTCATCATGGATAACGTTAGCATTTTCACTAATTACTTTTGAGCTACTTTGCAACTACTTAGCATGTTAGTAAACCCTTTCCCTAACTCTGCAGATTTTTGTTGTGAGGATACAGAATCAATAGACCTTTTATTTTGGTATTGCTCTCAGGTGGCCTGTTTCTGGTCTCAGGTTCGGGAATGGCTGAAAATGCATAGCATTGATCGAAAATTGACCCTAGAAATAGTACTGTTAGGAGATCTGGAGAGACCGGGTCAGTCAATTACTAATATACTAATACTCTTAGTAAAAGTATTGACCTTCAACTCGCAATCTGTGGATTCTATTTGATTTTATAGATTGAAATTGTATGTTAAACATCACAGCATAGTTGAAAGATATGTGTTGTGTAGAAACCCGAAGTGGGTGGCCAGCAGAGATAGATGGGATGGGCTGAGGGAAGCTGAGGGTTGGGATGTGGAATTGGAGACAAGTGGGAGTGGAGTTGCTGTGCGGGAGATAGAATGATGGTCAAAGTAAAACATAATAAAAAGTATGTTTGAATGACAATGAAGGGCAGTGTTTTTACATCTAATAACAATATTTGCCTGAGGCTGATGCCTTGCAAGCGTTTGTACATGTCACAATAGTGTGTATAGGTGGCAGGGAAGTCAGGCGCAGGAGAATTAAACTTGGTAAAATAGAGTAATTTAATAAAACATAACTCCAAAACCATGAATACAAATGAAACAAATTGGGTATGAGGAGAAGGGGAACAACAACTTCAAGGTCTCAGAGCAAGTGACATCACCGAATGAAACGCTATTAGCGCGCACCCCGCTATCTAGCTAGCCATTTCACAACGGTTACACAAAGGTATAGAATTTATTATACAAGAGACAAAATTCACAAATTCTACAGCACGGCAGAGTCATGTCTGAAGTGTAAAACTAACAATGACTCAATAATCAATGCCTTCTGGAATGCTATAAAGTCCAAAAGTTATGGGCGGAGTTAGAAAGTTGGCTGTCAGAAGCATTACAATGTAAATGTATTTTTAATCCGTCTGTCTGCATAGTTCAAGACATGGCACATGAGGGTGCAGCGAGATACCCGATTAGTTGGAAGATACTTTTCTCATCAATCATCTTGATAAAACATATACCTGAAAACTGGAAATCAATCAATCCTCCATCGTTAACACAACGTAAAGGTCAAATGCTTCATTATGTTGAAAATGTGAGATAAACAAACTGATGCAGTTTGAGGCCATGTGACGGAGAGTGATGCGGGCGCTGGAGATGGGAGTGTGAGCAGGTGGGTCTGGGCAGGTGTAGGTGTGATGTTGTTGATGTTTGTGTGAGTCTGTAGGCTGTCGTTTGTATGTGTATGTTTTGTATTGTAAAAATATCCCGAAGCTGCCTGTTGAGAACTTGTGTGTGTGTGAATATATATACAGTGCCTTGCGAAAGTATTCGGCCCCCTTGAACTTTGCGACCTTTTGCCACATTTCAGGCTTCAAACATAAAGATATAAAATTGTATTTTTTTTGTGAAGAATCAACAACAAGTGGGACACAATCATGAAGTGGAACGACATTTATTGGATATTTCAAACTTTTTTAACAAATCAAAAACTGAAAAATTGGGCGTGCAATATTATTCAGCCCCCTTAAGTTAATACTTTGTAGCGCCACCTTTTGCTGCGATTACAGCTGTAAGTCGCTTGGGGTATGTCTCTATCAGTTTTGCACAGAGAGACAGAAGAGGTGTAGTAACTAGAGAAGTTTTGGAGAGGGTTGTGTTGAAACTACAGAGACGGTACAGGGGTTCTAATAGCTCACGTTACACTGCTGTCATATTCAATTTCTTAAATACTTTTATGGTGCATATTGCTTTTTTGCTTTTACATTTACAGATAATTTCAAAAAAATATTTCAATAATATTTTAAATAATGTGAAAAGGGATTTGTTCTCTGCCCACTTCATTTTATGGATAAAGAATCTTCCATGAAAGATAAACAAATTAACAATGAAAATGAAATCAGGGTCCATATCATTTGGTTCAAAATAAAACAAAACATCAGAGTCTCTCAGATGAACATTAATAGTTGTTTATTTTAAAATAAAATCTTCTAACTCACTCCCAAATCCTCTGACATAAGAACAGTCCCAAAATGAATGGTCAAGAGTTTCTGGGTCACAACCACAAAATACACATTTGTTGTCAATAGCTATTTTAAATCTGTGTTTAATAAAGGTCTTTACAGGGTAGATTCTATGAATGAGTTTGTAGGATACTTCTTTCACCTTATTTGATATACAATATTTACCAGACAACAACAAAACTTTGTTCCAGTTCACTTGCCCTAGGGCTGCATTCCAGTACATTTTAGCAGAGGGAATAGTAACATATTGACCTAGTTTCCTTACATACATGTTATTACATTTATAGTTTAAAATGTAAATTCCTTCTAATTGTATTGAGGCTACAAAATCCGCAACAGTTGCACTTGGAGTATTGTTATACAGTATTCTCCTAAAAAAGGGATAGCACCTTTAGGGACAGCTCTAACAACAATTTGATACTCCTCAGGAGTGAATGTAACATTGTGTGTCCATCACTATTCAATAATTGTTTTACCCAAATAATGTTGTTGTCGAACCAGTTCTGGTAAAATAAAGACTTTTTGTATTTTTTGTCTTTATTATTCCAGATTGTATACCTATGAGGGGAAAAATTGTGTTTGTACATGAGGTTCCAAGTTAGAAGTACTTGTTTATGAAAGTTTGCAAGCTTAATAGGTATTTTACCCATATCAACGTTGCATTTGAGTAAGAATTCTAGACCACCAATCTGTTGGAATATTAAATTAGGGATGATATTCTAAATGCAATCCTTATTTCTTAAATAGTTTTGTATCCATTTAATCTTAAATATTATATTAGAGGTTTTAAAATCCAGAGCATTCAACCCTCCCTCACCTTGGGTGCTACATATTACCGCTTTTTTTAAATAATGAGGTTTATTCCTCCATACGAAGTTAAATCATTTAGTATCAACCATTTTAGTTACTGACAGAGGAACATCCAAGGAAAGGGTGGTATAAACTCATCTGGACAGACCTTCAGATTGTGATAAAAGTACACGCCCAGATAAAGAAAGATCTCTTAATAAACAGGAGTTAAATCTCTTTCCAATTTTCTCCACAATAGGAGAGAAATTTAAGTTGGCCCTTTCTTTCTGATCTTTGCTAACTTTAATACCAAGATATGTGATCACATCTTTTACAGGGATATTACATACTGAGTTTAAGTCACATCTTTTCAACCCAAATAATTCACATTTCCTAATATTGAGAGATAAACCTGATACATGTGAGAAGGCATTAATCCACTCAATAGCTTTCCTGACTTCATTATGATCTTTCAAAAGATATGATGGTGTCATCAACCAATTGTGAACATTTTATCTCTTTGCATTGTATCTGAATAACCGTAAAACTATCCCTATTTATATGAAAGTGCCATAACTTGTGTGACCAATAAAAATAAGAAAGGAGAAATTGGGAATCCTTGTTTAATTCCACATCTAATGTCAAATCTCTGTGAAGTTCCATGGGATAATTTAACAGAGCTTTTACTATTATTGTGTCTTAATTACACTTTGAAAATATTGACTAAAACCCCAAAATCGAAGAGTCTCAGAAATAAAATAATGTTCAACTGTATCAAATGCCTTGTAAAAGTCTACAAATAAAATAAAGATGTCTTCCAGATTCCAAGAACACAGGATGAGATGTTACTATCCTTTGTGCAAGCACTTCCAAGAGTTAATGAACAGTGAGCCTGGTGAAATTTGGGGAGCGCATCGTCAGTAGTGTACCTTTGGTTCCTAGGGTGTTTCGGCCTTTCACACTATACACCCTCCCCAAAGGCGGCCAGCGACAGGTTGATCAATCCTACGCTTGCGTCCCATTCCCAATTAGTCATAGGAGTTGCCTTGTTGATGATAGCCAACGTTCCCATGGGACTATGCATGGCAGGGGCATCCTCCTCCCTGAGTCAAGCATTGTTGACCGCATACCTCCTGGCCCTCTCACTTCGGGGCCCAGCTGGGGTCTTTCCTCTTCATCCAGAGCCACTGACTGCTGCCTTCTGCCGCCTCCGATACAGCTTTGATTGCCGAACGCTGGCTCTGGCCCTTAATTCCAAGGTCTCTAAGCAGTCTGGTTGTAGATGTTGCCACAAAACCTCTGCAGCCCACCTCCACTGGTCGGACTTCTGTGTTCCAGCCATGATGCCGTGCTTCGGCAGCTAGATTGGCATAGCGCAGATGCTTTCGCTCATAAGCCTCATCTACTGAGTCCTCCCAGGGTACTGTGAGCTCAATGATGAAGACCTTCTTGAGCGAACGGGACCAGAGCACCATGTCAGGTCTTAGGGTGGTGGTTGCGATCTCCGGAGGAAACACAAGTTGCCGGCCAATGTCAGCTAGCATTTTCCAGTCGAGGGCCAAGCGCAGCTGGTCTCGCTCTAATGGTGTCGAGCCGCGCTTCGGTGGTTTAGCCCCTTCGCGGACAAAGTTTGTCCGTAAGGGGTGTGATGCTGCTGGGGGTGGTAGGGAGTTGGTGGCAGCTCGCTTGTCCTCCAGGGCGGACGCAAGGTTTTTAAGGACTTGGTTGTGACGCCAAGTGTAGCGTCCTTGGGTGAGGCTTGTTTTACACCCTGTGAGAATGTGCCTGAGGTTGGCTGGCATGGAACAGAGGGCACAGTCCGGATCTTCACCATACCATTGGTGAAGATTAACTGGAGTTGGAAGGACGTCATATGTTGCTCTGATGGAGAAGCTCAACCGCCTCGCTTCCATGGCCCACAGATCCTTCCAGCTGATCTTCCTCTTCTCCACAATATCCCATCGAGTCCACTGTCCCTGTTTGGAAAGAGAGACTGCCTTGGCCCACCTTGCAGCCTCCTCCTGATGGCGTACTTCCTGCACTACCATCTTCCGCCGCTCTGGTGCAGTGGCCTTACTCCAAGCAGCACGGCTAGTTAGCCCAAGGCCTCCTCTCCCTTGCTGAACATGACCCACAATGTCAGCATGTCTGAGGGCTGCTGTTGCCTCCTGGACTGCTTTACCTGGCCTCCATTTGCGCCCAGTTGCCAAGGTCGGCGCGTTGTTGCTCACCACTGGGTCTCGAGATTCATTCAGTGTCATCTGGAGCCTGGTTTTTGAACACTTGAATTCCTCTGTTAGACTGGTGAGGGGCAGCTTGAGGACACCATCTCCATAGAGGCCTATGGTTGTAAGGCATCGTGGAACTCTGAGCCACTTCTTTAAGTAGCCTGTGACTCCTCTTTCCATCTTCTCCACTGTTGAGATTGGAACCTCATACACTGCTAAGGGCCACAACACCCGGGGTAGGAGACCAAACTGCAGACACCAGGCCTTTAACTTTCCAGGTAGCTGGGTGTTGTCGATGAACTGTAGGCTACTACTGATGTCTTTGCGCAGCTGTTGCACCTGGTCTTTGTCCTTCAGGCTTGCATCATACCACCTTCCAAGGCTTTTTACCGGCTGCTCAGACACTGTTGGGATTTGGTCATCTCCGATGCAGAATTTCAGGTCAGAGAGTACTCCCTTCACAATCGAGATGCTGCGTGACTTGGATGGTTTAATCTTCATACGGGCCCAGCTGATGTTCTCCTGGTGCATGGGACAGTGGTGGTCAATGTTGTAATGTCGTCCATGTAGGCTCTGAGTGGAGGGAGTTGGAAACCAGAGTCGACTCGCTGTCCACCAACCAACCCATTTTGAAGATCTGATGATAACCTCCATTGCCATTATGAATGCCAATGGAGAAATGGTACATCCCGCCATTATACCTACATTCAGGCACTGCCATGAGGTGGTGAACTCTGAGGTGGTGAAGCAGAACTGCAGATCCTGGAAGTACGACTTCACCAGGGTTGTGATGGTGTCCGGTATGTGGAAAAATCTGAAGGCAGACCACAGGAGTTCATGGGGCACAGAGCCAAATGCATTGACGAGGTCGAGAAAGACTACATGGAGGTCCCTTTTTTAAACCTTGGCCATTTGGATCTGGTGCCAGATCATGCTGGAATGTTCCAAGCAGCCAGAGTACCCTGATATTCCTGCCTTCTGTACAGATGTATCGACGTACGCATTCCTTTACAGGTACTCGGCCATCCTCTGGGCAATGACCCTAAAGAAGATTTTACCCTCGACATTCAGTAAGGAGATTGGGCGGAATTGGCTGATGTTCAATGCATCCTTCTCCTTAGGGATCAGGACCCGCCTGCCCTACGCCACACTTTGGGTATTGTCTTATTTTTCCAAGCTGTTCTCATAAGCCTCCAGAGGAACCTCAGGACGTCTGGTGCGATCTTATACACTTTGTACGGGACTCCATTTGGCCCCGGGGCTGATGCTGTTCTTGCCCGTCGAACTGTGTTTTCCACCTCTTTCCATGTCGGAGGGCTGGTCTCAATATGATGTTCCGGGGGTTCAATGGGTGGGATATCTGATGGGATGGCCAGATGTTCATGTCGCTTTGAGTCAAAGTTTGTTGTTCTCAGGTGCTCCTCTAGGTCTTTCTTTGTTGTTTTTAGAGCTCCACTTTTTTCCTTCGTGAAGTTAATTTTAAGGAACTTGAAGGGATCTTTATAGAATCGAGTTCTAGTTTGTTCTTTCTTCCTTCTGCGTTTCCGTAGGTTCTCTGCTCTGCGGAGGGATGCCAACCGGGTTTTGATATCAGCCTGAAGTGCCTCTATGCCCTCCTTTTCCACTTCCGAGGCCTTCTTCCACTGTTTCTTAAGCTGTCGCCTTTCTTGAACGAGGCGCTTGATTTCTTGTTGCCTCCTGGAAACTGGTGGGGTTGGAACCTTTCTCCCGCCCTTTGCCTCTTCCACTCCAAATCTTTCTGTCCCGTACTCATAGATAATGTCCCCCATCCTCTCCAACTTCTTCTCCACTGTGCCTCGAAGTTTCTCGAGGGTCAAGGTAAGGTCAGTATTCACTGTTTCCCACAACTTCTTGTCACTGGCGCCAGGCCACTTCACATACGGCCTGTGCCCTGGTAGTCTCCTCTCGACTGCAGGTCTGGGAGGCTCGGTGAGTTCCACTCCTGTTGTTGGTTCCACCTCAGTTGTTACTTCGGTGCTTGAGTTTACGTCCTCCATGACAGTGGTACTGATGCACTGCAAACTATGGTTTGCGTCCAGTTGCTGTGCTTCATTCGACTGATTTGATCGCTTTCGCAGAAAGTAATCAATGCGAGGCCTCTGTCTCTCTTTACCCAAACACCCCTTCTTCCCCTGGTGGATCCTCAACCCATGGTGTGATGTAACTTTCCTCCAACCACAGACACATACCTGCATCTGTTTGTGGCCCGCTGTTGCAGCAGAACTTGTGACAGTTGCTGTGGTGTTCTCTTGTGCTGTGCTCTCATTACTCGTAGTCGTTTCCGGTCCAGTCGTTACCATGTTGTCAGCCGATGAGTCATCTTCCGCCCCCGCTCTCGCAGACTCTAGGGGTATTCTCGTATGTTGACTTTCTGTAGCTAAAGCGGGTGTTTCCAACATACTGCGAAGCATGGGAAACTACAGAAATGGGAAGCTACCCCATGACTGTCCCAGTGGGGTCTATTCCCTCCTGTCAGCCGTCTCTCCGTGCCGCCACAAGGACTTTCCCCTGTTGTCAGCTGATCTTTCTCAGCAGTCACTGGACAAGTCCAGATATTCAGATTCCAAGAACACAGGATGAGATGTTACTATCCTTTGTGCAAGCACTTCCAAGAGTTAATGAACAGTGAGCCTGGTGAAATTTGGGGAGCGCATCGTCAGTAGTGTACCTTTGGTGCCTAGGGTGTTTCGGCCTTTCATACTATACACCCTCCCCAAAGGCGGCCAGCGACAGGGTGATCAATCCTACGCTTGCGTCCCATTCCCAATTAGTCATAGGAGTTGCCTTGATGATAGCCAACATCCCATGGGACTATGCATGGCAGGGGCATCCTCCTCCCTGAGTCAAGCATTGTTGATTATGTTCCATAATGTGCTCATTGTAGTCTATCAAGTCCAATACTAGTCGAATATTATTACATACAGTGGGGAGAACAAGTATTTGATACACTGCCAATTTTGCAGATTTTCCCTACTTACAAAGCATGTAGAGGTCTGTAATTTTTTATCATAGGTACACTTCAACTGTGGGAGACAGAATCTAAAACAAAAATCCAGACAATTCCATTGTATGATTTTTAAGTAATTAATTAGCATTTTATTGCATGACATAAGTATTTGATCACCTACCAACCAGTAAGAATTACGTCTCTCACAGACCTGTTAGTTTTTCTTTAAGAAGCCTGCCTGTTCTCCACTCATTACCTGTATTAACTGTACCTGTTTGAACTCATTACCTGTATAAAAGACACCTGTCCACACACTCAATCAAACAGACTCCAACCTCTCCACAATGGCCAAGACCAGAGAGCTGTGTAAGGACATCAGGGATAAAATTGTAGACCTGCGCAAGGCTGGGATGGGCTACAGGACAATAGGCAAGCAGCTTAGTGAGAAGGCAACAACTGTTGGCGCAATTATTAGAAAATGGAAGAAGTTCAAGATGACGGTCAATCACCCTCGGTCTGGGGCTCCATGCAAGATCTCACCTCGTGGGGCATCAATGATCATGAGGAAGGTGAGGGATCAGCTCAGAACTACACGGCAGGACCTGGTCAATGACCTGAAGAGAGCTTGGACCACAGTCTCAAAGAAAACCATTAGTAACACACTACGCCGTCATGGATGAAAAACCTGCAGCGCACGCAAGGTCCCTCTGGTCAAGCCAGCGCATGTCCAGGCCCGTCTGAAGTTTGCCAATGACCATCTGGATGATCCAGAGGAGGAATGGGAGAAGGTCATGTGGTCTGATGAGACAAAAATCAAGTTTTTTGGTCTAAACTCCACTCGCCGTGTTTGGAGGAAGAAGAAGGATGAGTACAACCCCAAGAACACCATCCCAACCGTGAAGCATGGAGGTGGAAACATCATTCTTTGGGGATGCTTTTCTGCAAAGGGGACAGGACTACTGCACCGTATTGAGGGGAGGATGGATGGGGCAATGTATCGCGAGATCTTGGCCAACAACCTCCTTCCCTCAGTAAGAGCATTGAAGATGGGTCGTGGCTGGGTCTTCCAGCAAGGAGTGGCTCCGTAAGAAGCATCTCAAGGTCCTGGAGTGGCCTAACCAGTCTCCAGACCTGAACCCAATAGAAAATCTTTGGAGGGAGCTGAAAGTCCGTATTGCCCAGCGACAGCCCTGAAACCTGAAGGATCTGGAGAAGGTCTGTATGGAGGAGTGGGCCAAAATCCCTGCTGCAGTGTGTGCAAACCTGGTCAAGAACTACGTATGATCTCTGTAATTGCAAACAAAGGTTTCTGTACCAAATATTAAGTTCTGCTTTTCTGATGTATCAAATACTTATGTCATGCAATAAAATGCTAATTAATTACTTAAAAATCATACAATGTGATTTTCTGGATTTTTGTTTTAGATTCCGTCTCTCACAGTTGAAGTGTACCTATGATAAAAAATTACAGACCCCTACATGCTTTGTAAGTAGGAAAACCTGCAAAATCAGCAGTGTATCAAATACTTGTTCTCCCCAATGTATATGCCTGCTGTTCATAAAACCAGACTGGGTATCATCAATGATTTGGTCAAGACCTTTTTTAAGTCTTTCTGCAAAGATGGATGCAAGTAGCTTTCCATCATTGTTCATTAATGTGATTGGTCTCCAATTTTCTAACATCATAGAATCTTTGTTTAGTTTGGGTATTACAGAAATTAGGCCTTGTGTCATAGAAACAGGCAGGACCGCTAAATCAATTGCCTGAAATCATTAAATATAAATTCAATAATATCCTCCTGAAAATATTTATAGAATTCACTAATAATGACATAATTCCCTGGAGACATTCTCTTTTAACTTGCTGATACATTTTTTTATTTCATTGATATAAATCATTTCATCACAAGACTTTTAGAAGTCTTCATCTATGAATTTTGTATAGTCTTAGACAGAGTCTAGAAAGGCAGATACGTCACTAGTAGGACAGGCATTACTGGTATAAAGGTTACCATAGAATTCTGAAACATATTTTGAATATCTTTGGGGTTTTCATTTTCTTTGTTGTTTCTATATTAAGCTTATGAATAGATGTAAATTCAGAATTCTTTCTTTCTAAATTGTAAAAGTATTTTGTATTTTTTCACCTTCCTCCAACCATCTCCTTCTTGATCTTACAAATGCCCCTTTTGCTCTCTCTTCATACATTCAGTTCATTTCTAGTTGTAAAGATAATAACTGAGCCTTTCCTTATTCATCAAGGTCCTCCATAGAGATTAGAGAAAGTATTTCCTTAACAAGTTTCTTCCCTCAATCTTTTAAGTTCAGCCATTTATTTACCTCTCTTCATGGCTGTTTGTCTTATTTCATACTTCATTAATTCCCAATATTTCCCACAAGACTTAAATAGTGTGGCTTTCCTCCAATTGTCTTGTATAATATCTTTGGCATTCATCTTGAAATGATCATCTTCCAACAGTCTACTATTGAGTTTCCAATAATTCCGATTCGGTTTAACTTCAGATCCATTAATATTTAAAGTTATAAGAATATAACTTTATGATCAGTAAGAATTGATGGTTCAATTGACTACAGAATTATCTAAGGAATTAGAAATCAACCAGAAGTAAATTCTTGACTGTCTGGACATGTCCTTGTTTCGCCAAGTGAAGTCCTTTTTATCAGGACATTTAGATCTCCAAATATCGACTAATCCAAGACATAGGTTATTAAACTCAAGATTAACAATGCTGGATCTGTTAGGAGGGGGATATCTGTCAATCATCACATTAGATAAAGAAGTAAAATCTCCACCTAAGATAATTTGGATATCCTGAAATACACCTATAACTGTATTAATCTCTTCTTCAAATTCTTGAAAAAATATACTGTTGTTTTGTTTGTTGTTGGATGCATAAATATTCCCTAATAAAAACATTTCACTGTTGATATTCACTGTTAAAATTAACCAACGTCCAGAGTGGTGAGTCTTACAACTGATGACCTTTAAATGCACTTCTTAAAACTGCTACACCTGCAGAGTGGTTGATGCCATATGATAACCAGATATCATTACCCCATAGAAAGATTTTAAAAAAAGATTTTAAAAAAAGATCGGAAGAACAAGAATGTGTCTCTTGTAGAAAGTAAAAGTCTGCATTAAACCGTTTGCAATACAGGAAAATAGCCTTACATGCTGACCAGACAGGGCACGTCGCGTGTGCGAGCATCGCAAAATAAATGTAGAAATCCATGTTATTCAATTATTGCACTCACACTGCTTGCGCGCACCAACGAGCGTCTGCGTTGCCAAGGGCTGAAATAGAAGTCATTCCTATTTCTGACGCAGATCGCGCTGCAGGTCCTGCCTCTCCCATCTCCTCATTGGTTTATAAAAGCAGGTACCCACGTGCCATCTCCTCATTGGTTATACCCACGTGGGTGATTGAAAGACGAAATGTTTTGTCGGTTGTCGTGGTAATACTATGAAAGTGTAGATGCCAATCACCATATAAGTTAAAAGATGAAAAAGCCTGGAAGGAGGAGAGATGACTAGAAACGATTCGGTTGGCCGTTTTATGTGTGGATTAATTGTCGGTTAGAGGACCTTGTGCATTTCAGGTAAAATAACAATTCAATGTTAATATCCCACAACAAATTAGCTAGCAACAGCAAGCTAGCTAAATATGACAAATTAGCTAGCAAGTGCAAGCTAACTAGCTAAATTGCCATACATGTTTAATGCTTTCGACCTACCTGTGTGTCTTTATTGCGTTTGGTGTAGGGGGACAAAATTAATGTATGCACGATAGCGCACTATGGCGCATCTAGTGTTGTCGCAAACTTAGTTTTAGAGGTGAATAACTTGCAGAAAGTAATCAATTATTTTGGTAAACAAACTAAACCATATTCATACGGGGTTTTATGACCGTATAAATTACCCAGTGGTCATATTTGGGTAAGGAAATCCAATAATTCCTTCAGCTACCAAAACAAATGATCTGCACTGACCGACATCTTGCACGGAGCCCGTGACTGGCCTACATGTTGGTGTCTGTACTTACAGCAGGCTACATTTTATATGCTAGTGTTCTAATAAGACAAGTTTGGTCCAGGTAAAAGTGGCTGTAGCCAGGTGTGAAGAACCAGATTGGGCTCAGGTGTCTTCTATCTTTGGACTTGCAGACAAGTAGAAGACATTTCATTGAACCCTGAACTACCTCTGACTCAATGACATGGACAGCACAGAATAATTAACAAACATTTTTACAGAACATGGCAGTTCTGACAACAGTTCTCTCCAATAGACCCAGCATCCTAACTGAAGTCTTTGGCATTAACAACTGTTCCTCAGTCTCAGCAAAGACACTCCCAGTGAGACAGAGGGAGGGAGAGAAAGAGAGGGAAGAGAAGAGAGGGAAGGGGCAGAAACCAGAGATGGCCACTAACTCAATAGCAGGTGAGAGAAGTCAATTGAGCCTTTCTGCAGAGGGCAAATTTCAGCAGTTAGCCAGTTACGCAGCTCTGATAAACATCCTCTCAGTCCCGAGGGGAGCAAGCTTTGCACACTCTTGGCATTCAGGACAAAGAGTTTAATCTTGGCTTCATCAGACCAAAGTATCTTATTTCTCATGGTCTGAGAGTCTTTAGGTGCCTTTTGGCTAACTCCAAGCGGGCTGACATGTGTCTTTTACTGAGGAGTAGTATCCTTCTGGCCACTACCATAAAGGCCTGATTGTTGGAGTGCTGCAAAGATGGTTGTCCTTCTGGAAGGTTCTCCCATCTCCACAGAGAAACTCTGGAGCTCAGTTAGAATGACCATCGGGTTCTTGGTCATTTCCCTGACCAAGGCCCTTCTCCCCTGATTGCTCAGTTTGGCCAGGCAGACAGCTCTAGGAAGAGTCTTGGTGGTTCCACATTCTTCCATTTAAGAATGATAGGGGCCACTGTGTTCTTGGGGACCTTCAATGCTGCAGACATTGTTTGGTGCCCTTCCCCAGATCTGTGCCTTGACACTATGCTGTCTCGGCGCTCTATGGAAAATTCATTCGAGCTCATGGCTTGGTTTTTGCTCTGACATGCACTGTTAACTGTGGGACTTTATATAGACAGGTGTGTGCCTTTCCCAATCATGTCCAATCAATTGCATTTAGCACAGGTGGACTTCAATCAACTTGTTGAAACATTTCAAGGATGATCAATGGAAACAGGATGCACCTGAGCTCAACTTCAAGTCTCATTGGAAAGGGTCTGAATAGTTAACTATATCATGTATTTCATTTTTTGTTTGTAATACATTTACAAACATTTCTAAAAGCCTGTTTTCACTTTGTCATTATGGGGTATTGTGTGTAGATTGATGAGAACAATTTTTATGTAATTCATTTTAGAATAAATCAAATCAAATTTTATTTGTCACATACACATGGTTAGCAGATGTTAATGCGAGTGTAGCGAAATGCTTGTACTTCTAGTTCCGACAATGCAGTAATAACCAACAAGTAATCTAGCTAACAATTCCAAAACTACTGTCTTATACACAGTGTAAGGGGATAAAGAATATGTACATAAGGATATATGAATGAGTGATGGTACAGAGCGGCATAGGCAAGATACAGTAGATGGTATTGAGTACAGTATATACATATGAGATGAGTATGTAAACAAAGTGGCATAGTTAAAGTGGCTAGTGATACATGTATTACATAAAGATGCAGTAGATGATATAGAGTACAGTATATACATATACATATGAGATGAATAATGTAGGGTATGTAAACATTATATTAGGTAGCATTGTTTAAAGTGGCTAGTGATATATTTTACATAATTTCCCATCAATTCCCATTATTAAAGTGGCTGGAGTTGAGTCAGTGTGTTAGCAGCAGCCACGCAATGTTAGTGGTGGCTGTTTAACAGTCTGATGGCCTTGAGATAGAAGCTGTTTTTCAGTCTCTCGGTCCCAGCTTTGATGCACCTGTACTGACCTCGCCTTCTGGATGATAGCGGGGTGAACAGGCAGTGGCTCGGGTGGTTGTTGTCCTTGATGATCTTTATGGCCTTCCTGTGACATCGGGCGGTGTAGCTGTCCTGGAGGGCAGGTAGTTTGCCCCCGGTGATGCGTTGTGCAGACCTCACTACCCTCTGGAGAGCCTTGCGGTTGTGGGCGGAGTAGTTGCCGTACCAGGCAGTGATACAGCCCGACAGGATGCTCTCGATTGTGCATCTGTAGAAGTTTGTGAGTGCTTTTGGTGACAAGCCAAATTTCTTCAGCCTCATGAGGTTGAAGAGGCGCTGCTGCGCCTTCTTCACGATGCTGTCTGTGTGGGTGGACCAATTCAGTTTGTCTGTGATGTGTACGCCGAGGAACTTAAAACTTACTACCCTCTCCACTACTGTTCCATCGATGTGGATAGCGGGGTGTTCCCTCTGCTGTTTCCTGAAGTCCACAATCATCTCCTTAGTTTTGTTGACGTTGAGTGTGAGGTTATTTTCCTGACACCACACTCCGAGGGCCCTCACCTCCTCCCTGTAGGCCGTCTCGTCGTTGTTGGTAATCAAGCCTACCACTGTTGTGTCGTCCGCAAACTTGATGATTGAGTTGGAGGCGTGCGTGGCCATGCAGTCGTGGGTGAACAGGGAGTACAGGAGAGGGCTCAGAACGCACCCTTGTGGGGCCCCAGTGTTGAGGATCAGCGGGGTGGAGATGTTGTTGCCTACCCTCACCACCTGGGGGCGGCCCGTCAGGAAGTCCAGTACCCAGTTGCACAGGGCGGGGTCGAGACCCAGGGTCTCGAGCTTGATGACGAGCTTGGAGGGCACTATGGTGTTAAATGCCGAGCTGTAAATCGATGAACAGCATTCTCACATAGGTATTCCTCTTGTCCAGATGGGTTAGGGCAGTGTGCAGTGTGGTTGAGATTGCATCGTCTGTGGACCTATTTGGGCGGTAAGCAAATTGGAGTGGGTCTAGGGTGTCAGGTAGGGTGGAGGTGATATGGTCCTTGACTAGTCTCTCAAAGCACTTCATGATGACGGAGGTGAGTGCTACGGCGCGGTAGTCGTTTAGCTCAGTTACCTTAGCTTTCTTGGGAACAGGAACAATGGTGGCCCTCTTGAAGCATGTGGGAACAACAGACTGGGATAGGGATTGATTGAAAATGTCCGTAAACACACCAGCCAGCTGGTCTGCGCATGCTCTGAGGGCGTGGCTGGGGATGCCGTCTGGGCCTGCAGCCTTGCGAGGGTTGACACGTTTAAATGTTTTCCTCACGTCGGCTGCAGTGAAGGAGAGTCCGCATGTTTTGGTTGTAACGTTAAAAAAATGTGCAAAAGGGAAAGGGTCTGAATCTTGTATGACCACCAATGGGCAACTCATGCTGATCTGCAGGTAGAAAAGCAAGGTAGGCTTAACAGATGTAAGACAGCTGTACGGATAGCCACTGGTATTGAGGTTGCGGCTGGCAGACACAGAAGACGTGGAGTCAATTATGTGGAGTGGAGAGGCAGAGAGACGCAGGGCTATATTTTTTTATTGGCTGTGCAGGCCTCTCCAGCTAATGGGACTGACTGCTAGGCCCAAACTGGTATGGGCTTCAGTCTCCAGCCCAATGGATCTTTCTCTCTTTCTGTTTAGGTGTTGGAAGGGGGAGCCGTGTGTGTTTGTGTTTCTAAATGGCTAATTAGTCATCTTGTGCAGCTGCTACGTTGGGTAGATTTGAAGTCAGCGTTCCCTCAGAAAGCTTGGAAAGGACACCTGATGTTAACAGAAGGGGTGTGATACTGAATGTAGAGCAATGACAGTGCAGATACAGGAAAATGGGTATTCAGTGCTTAGGCAAAGCTTGACCGCAGTTAGAGGACTAAGGTATTAGATCATTTTGTATAGATAGACTCATAACATGCTCCAGCGATGTAGCAGAAATTTAGCCATTGCGAAGTAGGCCTACTGAAAGAGTACTACAAACTATTACATCGTACTACATTTTTTAACAAAATTTAACCTTTAATCTGGGCATTTTCAATGACAATTGATCAACAACATTTAACCTGGACATTTTAAATGGTAATTTTCCATTGAGCTTGCTTTTCAGTCCTGAACTACAGTAGGCTTAATCTGTCCTTTGGAAACAGAAGGGTAGAAACATTGTTTTCACCAATTTTACTTGGTCAGATCAGTGGTCTCTTAACATGGCGTCCTATAAGTTCAGGTACCAATCACAACAATTATGCGAATGGTAAATTAATTGCAAAAATCAAACCAATTGTTTTTAGACACAGTTGAAGTCGGAAGTTTACATACACTTAGGTTGGAGTCATTAAAACTCATTTTTCAACCACTCCACAAATTTCTTGTTAACATACTATAGTTTTGGCAAGTCGGTTAGGACATCTACTTTGTGCATGACACAAGTTATTTTTCCAACAATTGTTTACAGACAGATTATTTCACTTATCATTCACTGTATCACAATTCCAGTGGGTCAGAAGTTTACATACACTAAGTTGACTGTGCCTTTAAACAGCTTGGAAGATTCCAGAAAATGATGTCATGGCTTTAGAAGCTTCTGATAGGCTAATTGACATAATTTGAGTCAATTGGAGGTGTACCTGTGAATGTATTTCAAGGCCTACCTTCAAACTCAGTGCCTCTTTGCTGGACATCAAAAGAAATCAGCCAAGACCTCAGAAAAAAATGGTAGACCTCTACATGTCTGGCTCATCCTTGGGAGCAATTTCCAAACGTTCATCTGTACAAACAATAGTACGCAAGTATAAACACCATGGGACCACGCAGCCGTCATACCGCTCAGGAAGGAGATGTGTTCTGTCTCCTAGAGATTAACATACTTTGGTGCGAGAAATGCAAATAAATCCCAGAACAACAGTAAAGGACATTGTGAAGATGCTAGACGAAACAGGTACAAAAGCATCTATATCACAGTAAAACGAGTCCTATATCGACATAACCTGAAAGGCCACTCAGCAAGGAAGAAGCCACTGCTCCAAAACCGCCATAAAAAAGTCAGACTAGGGTTTGCAACTGCACAAAGATCGTACTTTTTGGAGAAATGTCCGGTCTGATGAAACAAAAACAGAACTGTTTGGCCATAATGACCATTGTTATGTTTGGAGGAAAAAGGGGGAGGCTTGCAAGCCGAAGAACACCATCCCAACCGTGAATCACGGGGGTGGCAGCATCATGTTGTGGGGGTGCTTTGCTGCAGGAGGGACTGGTGCACTTCACAAAATAGATGGCATCATGAGGATGGAAAATTATGTGGATATATTGAAGCAACATCTCAAGACATCAGTCAGGGGAAGTTAAAGATTGGTCGTAAATGGGTCTTCCAAATGGACAATGACCCCAAGCATATTTCCAAAGTTGAGGCAAAATGGCTTAAGGACAACAAAGTCAAGGTATTGGAGTGGCTAACACAAAGCCCTGACCTCAATCCTATAGAACATTTGTGGGCAGAACTGAAAAAGCGTGTGCGAGCAAGGAGGCCTACAAACATGACTCAGATACACCAGCTCTGTCAGGAGGAATGGGCCAAAATTCACCCAATTTATTGTGGGAAGCTTGTGGAAGGCTACCCTATTGTATTTAAACTTCTGACCCAATGGGAATGTGATGAAAGAAATGAAAGCTGAAATAAGTAATTCTCTCTACTATTATTTTGACATTTCACATTCTTAAAATTAAGTGGTGATCCTAACTGACCTAAAACAGGGAATTTTTACTAGGATTAAATGTCAGGAATTGTGAAAGACTGAGTTTAAATGTATTTGGCTAAGGTGTACGTAAACTTCCGACTTCAACCAATAGAATGTGGTTAAGATCAGTGATATTTTCAGGGACGTAACATATAACTAAAGTTGTTGAATGAGGTGTTTCAGTGAACTCTTACACACCAGGGTTTCCTACCCCTGCCCTGACCTTGGGCTCTGTTCCAATACTGTGGAAATGTATCCTACTGTCCTTCCTCCCTTAAAGTGGTCACTAATCTGATGTGACTAGATTGGTAGAAATTAGGTCGTAGTGGAACTCTCAATCTCGCCTATCAGATCATGTTAGATCAGGGATTACTTCAAGGAGGGGGGGGGGGGGATGGGGGGCGGGGGAGGAAACATTTTAGAGTTATCTGAATACACACGGGCACGCACACACACACCAGGGTTGGGCTCAATTCGAATTGAAGGCATTCAATTCAGGAAGTGATTTGAATAAAAATTGCTTCTACTTTTCAGTTCATTGAGAAGTCATTGAAAATAAATGCCCTTTCTTCGATTATTTAATTGTAATTTTAGTTTACTTCTTGAATTGACTGCCTTCAATATGAATTGAGCCCCAACCCTCATGCACACACGCACGAACACACACTGTCCTGGCAGGCCCTCCCTACAGTACAGTAGATCTCCTCTCCTCCAGGCTAATCCCATCCCTGCAACCACACTCCTCATTATTAATGACAGCAGCAGGCTGGAGGGAGGGAGAGCACTTTTTTAGAGACTCACAGCTCTCCACCTCCTCCCTCTTTCTTTCCCTTTCTTCATCGCTCTCTCGCTCTCCATCCTCAACTGCAGTGGGAACAACTGCAGAGCTGGGGAGGGGATGTGTGTGTGTGTGTGTGTGTGTGTGTGTGTTTGTTTATCATGTGGGCTTACCGGGTTGTGCTGCAGAACGACAATCACATATGTGGGACAAGAGGCCAGGTTTTTGCTGAATTTCACATTCATCAGGAAAATATGAACAAGTCTTCCTAGGGCTGTGGCGGTCACGTCATTTCGTCAGCAGGTAATTGTCACGCAAATAACTGTTGTTCTTACGGTAATTGACCGTTAATGAACATAAACACATTTAGCATCTCCTGGCTTCCACATAAGCCTTGTCTAATAAGTCCATGTAATATAGCCTACACCTTCACAATAAATTCATTATTTAATTTAGATAGGTCTAAAGAAGCATGATATGAAGAAAATGTAGTCTATTTCAGAAGAAAATAATAGTATACTCTGAGTTGTCCTGATGTGGCTATGCCAAATGGCTGTGGGCTACACTAGTTCATTTAGCAGACAAGATTTGCTCATAATTCTGTGGCATTTTTTTAAATATTATTTTGTAGTATAAATAATACAATAGAACAATGCTGAATAAAATATACATATTTTCTCCAAATGATTTGAGGGAGTGCGCACGTGCGGCTATTCTGTGTTGAGCGGTTAACAAAGAAACAGGTACTCTTATATGCTTCATTTAGAGTTATTTATGTAACTTTAGTTGTTCTACAAACGTTGGGCTATATGTTTAGATTTCTAATACATTGTAAGGCTGCATGATGAGACTCGAATGATGATTTGAAAAAAATCACTTGAAAGGCTGTACACACTCAAATAGTCTCTCATTCACAATTTGACAAGCACCTGATAATGCTTCGAATTTCACGGCGGCATCCCCTTTGTGGCCGTAATGCACCCTAAAAAAAAGACTTTGGGGATGCAACTGCGCGGGTCCTTATCCAATTCCGAGGTGCATATTGAAAGAACGATTAGGCTATTTCTTCACATTATAAGCGCAGCAATGCGCACAAGATAGTAGGCTATAAGCGCGAATGTTCCATTAGCGGAAAACACCATTATCAAAGTGACCGCAAGTGCAATTATGCAAATAATGCTTTTATTATAGTGGTGCATTTTTATGGTGAAAATGATCTTCCTCAAACTCACACACCGCTTATATATGCCAATGGATTAATGTGCTTAATTTAAAGAAGTTATTTAGCCACTTTAGTTGTGATACAAACCTATTTAAAACATATAGGCCTATGGGCTAGTCTACATTATGTGTGTGACTATGATTAGAAAAGTCACAAAAAAAGGCATTGTTTTTTACGCTGGCCATTATTGACAAGTGACTTTTCTTGATTTAATCTGGTCTTTACATACACTAAATAAGGTATGTGTGACATTTGTTTTGATTTAGAATGGACCATTATCATGCACCTGTATTGAAACAGGGGCAGTGGGAAATATGTCATCTATGCACTTAAATAGCAAATGGAGGACGCTTTTCACATGGTTAATTTTCATGCCGGACAGGTAGTCTATACTCCTGTTGTAAATATAAGCAATGTGCTTAATATTAGGAAAGTTGAGAAATAAATATAGTAGGCCTAGCCTATAGAAAGCTGAGGGGACCCTCCTCTTTTTATTAGCAGCCATCACTCTGTTTTCTCACTCAATTTCATAGCCTATAGAAATGTTGCCAACATGAGCTCATGGGCTCTCATGAAGTGTTTGATTAGATTTTTGAAAACAGCATTGATGGTAGCGTGATTAGGGGACAATAGAGGGCTGAGTACCAGGCAGTTAGCATGTTTGGTAGGCTACTAACGACCATCAGCAGCATCAGAGCTTGGAGAAGCCTAATTACCATGACTAAACGGTCATGTGGAATTTGACTGCCTTCATGACTCGTGACTGCCGGTGTAGCGGTAATACAGTCACCGCAACAGCCCTAGGTCTCCCTCTCCCTGTAAATCAATACAACCGTCACCTCGACTGAAGGCTCCTTCTCACCTACCCCCAGCTACTAACACACACACCAGAACTTAAGCTAATTTCTCTTTCTGAGAATACAGCCGATTGGTTGGTGGTTTCTGACCCAGGCTGTTCTGACTGCCAGTGCACTGTGAGTTCCCACTGCAGAGACAGAGGCAGCGTGGAGACTCATGGGTACAGGGAGAAGGGAAGGGAGGAAGGACAGGAAAGGGGAGGAGGGGGAGGAATGAAGGGCACAGAGGAAATGAGGGATGAGAGGGAGAGAAAGAAGGAGGGAGGGGGAAGGGTAGGAGTGTTGCTTCCTGCAGTGATAAAAGTATAATCTCATCTATACCCCATGGACGGAGTCTCTCCCAGTGCTCCATCCCTCCCCCTCCTGTCTCCCTCCCTGTCCCTCCTCCCAACCCTGAGCATACAAACCTGTCATCCTGGGAGCTCTTCCTACACACACATAACAGGGGATAACCAGGGAAACACAATGGTTCAAAACTATTTCACAGAAACAATGGCTCGCTCACACAATGCTCTACAGTACCACTGAACTACAATGATGTTCTACCTGAGAACTAAAATCTGAACATGTCATGTTTGTGTCAAAGGCTCCAGCTTCATGAATATGCTCTATTGTACTGACTCAATGGTGTTTGAGTCACTTCGTGTATCAGTAAAATAGCTTGAGATGATTTCATTTTCAACCTGCAACTGCAACAAAAAGTGTGTCCAAATTGATTCGTGTTACACTGGCTTTAAAAGAGAATATCTACAGGAAACTGCCAAAATAAAGAAAACATTTGAGTAAATGAGGGATACAAAGCAGGTGCTTCCACACAGGTGTGGTTCCAGAGTTAAATAAGCATTTAACATCATGTTGTTGTCCATTATTTTGGCTACAATGACTAGAAGAAGAGGTTTGTGACTTTGAAAGAGGTGTCTCAAAGGGGCATAGGTCTTTTTTTATTTAACCTTTATTTAACTATGCAAATCAGTTAAGAACAAATTCCTGTTTTCAATGACGGCCTAGGAACAATGGGTTAACTGCCTTGTTCAGGGGCAGAACAACAGATTTTTACCTTGTCAGCTCAGGGATTCGATCTTGCAACATTTCGGTTACAAGTCCAACTCTCTAACCACTAGGCCCCAGGGGGTTTAAAGTGTGTGTGTGTGTGTGTGTGTGTGTGAGAGAGACCAGATCTTAACCCAATTAAACACTTTTGGGAGATTATGGAGCGGCGCCTGAGACAGCATTTTCCATCACCATCAACAAAACACAGAATTATGGAATTTCTTGTGGAAGAATGGTGTTGCATCCCTCCAATAGAGTTCCAGTTCTATGCCAAGGAGCATTGAAGCTGTTCTGGCGGCTCCTGGTGACCCAACGCCCTATTAAGAAAGTTTTTGTTGGTGTTTCCTTTATTTTGGCAGTTACCTATATATTATACTTTGATATCTGGGCTGTGCAATTTGCACATATACTGTTGTGTATATGCCTTTTTGATGTATTGGTCAACCATTGCAGTTGTTACTCATACCACAGAGCATATTGAAACAGTAGACTCTGTTACTGTACCAGACTGTAAATATAGTATCACTGGGCTAAGCAGAAAGAATGGGTTCATTTGAAGGGTTCTGTGCCGGATCAGTCCTGATGAAGACATACAGCATCAGAGGATGTTTTTAATATTCATAGCTAAAATAACAACAGTGTTGTGTTTATGATTATGATTTTTATTCCTCCTTGCCCGCTCTTAAACATAGCTATCACCCCGAGTTCTGAATTTTAATGAGGCTGCCGCTACGCACACAGCATTAAGCATAGCTAGTCGCTGCTCTAACATCAAGCATTATCAGTATTATCAAGGAGATGGGGAAGAAAGAGTCTAGAAGTGAGATCACCATTGTAGCAGAGCCCCCAGTCATCTCAGACATCATGGTTTAATAAAAACTAATTGAATTCAGCTATGTAATTTCCCCCCAGTTAGAATACTTTGAAACGGTGTCCTTTCATTCCTCCATTGTGTGGTTAAACCGATCTGACTTTAATATAAATGAAAACATAGACCCTCATAGAGGCCAGTCCAGCACCACGGACAGCAACCACATGCTTCTTGAAGTACTTTTGTTTCATGCTCAAATAGTATATCTGCAGTTAGCATTTTGTTGTTTTCCTATATCATTTTTGAGATGATTGGTTAGATTTTGGTTTATAAGCTGTTGGATGTGGTGATGACAGAAGCAGATAATACCACTCTAACCCAGTCTAAGAGGCTGAGGTTGGCCACTGAGTGTCGAGGAGATGCCTGTTGAGTAGAGATCTGTTTGCAACTATTGATCTTCATAATGCAGTATAGTGGTGTGTGTGTGTGTGTGTGTGTGTGTGTTGCATCCGTGGAAACAGTGAGGGGTTAATGGGAAAATGTGGTGTACTAGGGAAACCTGGGTAATTGCAACCTGGTGACATCATCAGAGGTTAGTTGTCTTTTGTGTCTCTTGGTCAGTCAGGAGGGCAGCGAATCAGGTCTCAACTATGGGATTTCTACTAGTCACTTGTCACGATCATCCAAAGAAAAATTAATGACTTATCAAGGAGATGGGGAAGAAAGTGTTTAGATAGATGGGGAAGTTCTAGGGAAGCCTGGGTAATTAAATGTATTTAAAAATGTATCAATCTACACACAATACGCCATAATGACAAAGCAAAAATAAGTTTAGTAATGTTTGCAAATGTATTCAAAATAAACAGAAATACCTTACTTAAGCTTTCAGACACTTTGCTATGAGACAAAATATTTTGCTCATGTGCATCATGTTTCCATTGATCATCCTTGAGATGTTTCTACAAGTTGATTGGAGTCCACCTGTGATAGATTAAATTGATTAGACATGATTTGGAAAGGCACACACCTGTCTATATAAGGTCCCACAGTTAACAGTGCATGTCAGAGCAATAACCAAGCCATGAGGTCGAAGGAATTGTCCGCAGAGCTCCGAGACAGGATTGTGTCGAGGCACAGATCAGGGAAAGGGATCAAAACTGAGCCCGGACACACTGAGCAGTGAAGAAAGGCCTTGGTCAGGGAGGTGACCAAGAACCCGATGGTCACACTGACAGAGCTCCAGAATTCCTCTGTGGAGATGGGAGTACCTTCCAGAAGGACAACCATCTCTGCAGCACTCCACCACATGACAGCCCGTTTGGAGTTTCCTTTAGGTGCCTTTTGGCACTCTGACCATGAGAAACAAGATTCTCTGGTCTGACGGAACCAAGATTGAACTCTTTGTCCTAAATGCCAAGCGTCACGTCTAGAGGAAACCTGCCACCACCCCTACGGTGAATCATGGTGGTGGCAGCATCATGCTGTGGGAATGTTTTTCAGCTGCAGGGATTGGGAGACTAGTCAGGATCAAGGAAAATATGAATAAGTAAAGTACAGAGAGATCCTTGATGAAAACCTGCTCCTGAGTGCTAAGGAACTCAGACTGGGGCGAAGGTTCACCTTCCAACAGGACAACGACCCTAAACACACAGCCAAGACAACGCAGGAGTGGTTTCGGGACAAGTCTCTGATTCTCTTTTAGTGATCCAGCCAGAGCCCAAATTTGAACCCAATCGAACATATCTAGAGAGACTTAAAAATAGCTGTGCAGCAACGCTTCCCATCCAACCTGACAGAGCTTGAGAGGATCTGCAGAGAATAATGAAAGAAACTCCCCAAATACAGGTGTGCCAAGCTTGTAGCATCGTACCCAAGAAGACTCAAGGCTGTAATCGCTGCCAAAGGTGTTGACTACTTACGTAAATATGATATTTAATATTTTTTTACCTTCTCAAAAATCTGTTTTTACTTCGTCATTATGGGGTATTGCGTGTAGATTGATTTGAAAAAACTAACAATTTAATCAATTTTAGAAGGCTGTAATGTAACTTTCCGAATGCACTGTATAGTACCGTATAAAGCTGCCTTGTGTGATTTACAGTAAGGCCCACACTATACTATTCATCAACTTCAACCAATAACAACCTATAGGCTCTGCAGACTTCACATTTTCTATTTCATTTAACCTTTATCAAAGTTTGTCAATCAATGAATAGGCCTAAATGTAATTTTTAAATATTGGAAATACTTTGTACATCAAGAATAATCTCTTGGTCAAGTTGTTATCATAAAATGTTCAATAAAGTACCTGGCAAAAGGGTAAATAAATTACAGGTCTGCAATGATATGGTCCCAAATTCTGTCGAGCTGTAGGAAATCTCTGTTAGTGTTCGTGTTAAATTGCTTTTAGAGCAATTTCTCTGTGGATTGATGGACTAGCAGGTGATACATTTCACAGTGAAACACTTATCGAGACGGAGTGAAACGTCCAAATTCAATCATGTCCAAGGAATGTTTGAGAAAAAGTTTAAAGCTGTAAATTGCAGTTAAACCATATGTTCCAGTGAATCTCTGTATGGATTTAAGTGTTTCAGTTGTTGTAAGATTCATTTGTCCAACAAGAGCAGAAGTCATACAGACAGGAAATAAGACATCAGACTACAAGATACATGAGAGACAAATGATATCATAGTTCAAGATTTGAGTTCAAGTTCACAACTTGATTATAATTCTGACTAGGTCGCTCTGGATAAGATTGTCTGCTAAATGACAAATGTAAGAACTCAAATTGTGTCATGACTGTTGTGTCTCTGTGAGGGTGTAAATACACCTGGTGTTGTGTCTCCTCTCCTCTCTAGTCCAGAAACAGCCTGCAGTCGGGTGACATGGACGGAGCAAAGAGACTGGGTAAACTGGCTCGCCTCCTCAGTGTCGTTTCCATAATCCTGGGTATACTCACCATAGTCGTCTGTGTAACGGTCTCTGGTAAGTAATGCATGCACACACACCGCTGCAGTGCATAAGCACATGCACACATACTGCATAACAATTCCAAGGTAATATTTTAACATATATAAACCAGTCTGTCATCAATCACATTGATGACTGGATAGTGTGTGTGTGTCAGCTCAGCAAATTTCTGAGCTCTGTGTGGAGTGATTAAAGACTGCAGCTATAGCAGGCTGGCTGTGTGGCAAGGAGAGTAACCCTCCTGCTGTTTCAGCTACAGACCAGTCTGCCATACTGTAGGAATGACTGGACCCTTAACCTTTCTCTCTCCCCCTCCCCCCCTCTCTCTTCCCTAACAGTAACCAAGTGACCAGTGTATAGACCATGAAACAAGAGCACTGCTGCAAGCCAAGCAGAGGATGCTGCATGGGAAAAAAATCTATTCCGTTCCGATTCGGAGATTAAAAATAAGGCAAACAATTAAGAAGTTTAAAGAGTAGGAAATACAGTAGCAAATGAATGCAACACAAAATATCCAGATATGCATGCATTAGATTCCACTAACATTTGCTTGACGAAAAATAAAATCCTTCATATAAAAAGTGTATTTTAAAAGAAAGTTGGACGGTTGACTTATGGTTTGAGGAACTCGCTACTCTCTGTGGAGTAAAAAAAATACTCTTAAATTTAAGGAGAGAGGGATGAACAGAGGAATGACGTGATAAACTTTTCTGTATCAAGAATGGAAGGAGACCTTGAAAATGAACTCCAAGCTTTGGACTACAAACGTCAAGACAGTTGAATAATCATCTGAAAATATACTTGGTTGACCTGACCTCCTGGATTGAAAGCATATACAACTATAGAGATATAAATATATATAGATGAATATATCCATTTACACAACTTGTATAAAATGTATGTTGGGCTGAGCTGCGATGATTGAGAGACTGTTAAGTTAAGATGGCTGCCTCCTGGTATAGGTTGGCGAAGGATGTAATATTTGACCAAGGAACACAATTCAGAGATGTTTTTGAATTTATGTTGTTTATTTTGTAGATTTTTTACAACAAAAAAGAGACCACTTGACTGTAGATAGCCAACCTTTTTCATTTTGTTTGTGAATTCATATTTGTTTGTCTTGTGTTTTTACTTTGGGATCAAACATGCCAGGTGCTTAGAGACTTAAGTGAGTTGTACATAATTAGTGTTTCAGCCCTGTGTGGGTTGACTGTGGACTCCACAGAAACAGAATTACACCCCCCCCCCCTTTCCCCTGCCTTGCTGTGGGAGGGGTCTGACTATATCAATGTGCATGCCTACCCTCCCCATCCCTCCAACCCCTCTCCAAACATCCATGCCAGAGCATGGGCATACGTCTGAGGATATGCAATTTGTCAGAACAATCAATCACTCTCCCCTTACCCACGGACCCCCTAGCTCCACTCCAAAATACAACCCACCCTACTCCAGTACCTTGTTTCATTACCTGGGACTGTTAACATAGCTTGTTTGACTGAATGCATTTTGTAGTACGACAGAGACCAACATAAATCCTTAACCTATTGCCACCCTGCTGTATCAGTATGACGTGTATTTATATGAAGAATATATATATATAAATATATATATATGTGCAATATTATATAGGCATGCTTAGGACTAAACAGTACCCAGGTTTTTGGATGCCACTGTAAGGACCTGCTGTAATGTTAAAGGAACATTGTTTTGAGGTTTGATTGATTAGCAGCAGTTCTCTCTGCACATGTACTGTAACACACCAATCTGTCTGTATTCAAATGTGCCACTATGCCATCTGGAATAAGTCAGTGTTCAGATTCCACTACGGTAACACAACAAAGGACTGTTACATTGACACACTTCAGATGTTTACTACAAGGTCATAACACCTCTTATAAAACCTTCATAACACCTCTTATAAAACCTTCATAACACCTCTTATAAAACCTTCATAACACCTCTTATAAAACCTTCATAACACCTCTTATAAAACCTTCATAACACCCTTGTTTGGACTTATATTCATGTTTTTATTACTACTCATAACATTCTCCTGAACTCCAATTAGATTTCAATACTTTAAGTTGGCCAATGGTTCTTGATTCCACTGCTTGTATTATCAAGAGCTTATGTAGGTGTTAGCTGCACAAATGAGACCAAAGAGAGAATTATATGATAATGATTTGATTGCATTTATTTGGCCTGAATTTAAAATCTTCAAAGAGATCTAAAATGATTGATAAAGAACCTGTAATTGGTGAAATAGGTCATCATAACATTTGAGATCTCCTTTAGAGGATTCAAACTATGAACACATATTGCTACTGTAGCCACAGCGTGCTTCACTAGACAGATGGGCTGAAGATCCCTGTCTAAAGAGCTCTAATGCTCGTCTTTGGGCAACAGGCACACCTCAGTCTGGAAACTTCTCACACACTCCTAAAGTGCTTTTAGAAACCTGACTTTGGGGAGAAAGTAGATGGCTGCTCTATGTCATACAGTAAGAGCAAATGGCAGAGAGAGAGAGCGAGAGAGACCCCAATCCAGCAGGGGAAATTCAGTGACTCAGTCTGCCATCAAAGACACAAAATTCAACTTAAGACACATTTTTATGGTAATTTGTCTATCACATGAAATAGTTCCCACTCACCTTCCGCACTGTTCTATCACATTCTCTGACCGTCTGTCTGCTGCGAGATGCATACGTGCTGTTCTGTGTCAGTAAAACAGTGACTTTCAAAATCATGTCTATTTTTTTTATGTCCAGATTTTTTCCCCTTTTGGATAGCATATGTATATGCTGGTTTCCATCTCTATTGTGAACTTTCTGCACGTCTGGAATAAACGTTACCATGCATGGTCTACGATGAGTTGGAGTGATTTATGTTGGTGTGTTGTGTGTTGAAGGACAGTGTATGACAGAGGAATGGTCTGAGGGGAAAACTGCTGAGTAGTGTGTGAGAAGGAGAGTAAGGGGTCAGACAACCTGCCTTTGAAGTGGCATCTGGGGTAAAGCTGCAGCAGCAGCTCCACTGACATAATGATCAAAGTCCATGTCCCTGTCTGGAACAGAGAAAGATGTAGAGCTAAACCCTCATGTTAACACACACACCCTTTCACTACCACACTCCTTTTTTCTCTCACACACACACACACACAAGATAACAGAATACTCAAACACTCACAACACAGGGCTTACAAACATGCACCGACAGAGACACCTCCAGTACTCTCAAAAATCCCAAAACGCAGTCAGCACAAACGACTACACAGAATCAACATTTTAGTCATTTTTATTAAACAAAAAGACCGGGTCTCTTTTACCTACAGCAGAAGCCCCTTGGTATGTCCTGCTGCACCGAAAAACTTCAGGATGAATAAATACACTGAGCCTCGCAAGTCATGTGCTCTTAAAAGGTATGCAAAATGTTTGCTTTTTTTCTCTCCAAAAGCCATTGTTTTTGTGATGATGCCACATTTACATCTTTGTGGTTCTATACGCCATTCTGACAAAATGGCGCCGGAGAACAAGGCTGATGTTTTACATATCCCTAACCAATTGTGTTTTTTGTTCGTTTCTTTGCATTGTTTGTAACATCTTTGACTTATTTTGTACGTAATGTTGCTGCTACCGTCTTATGACCAAAAATAACTTCTGCGTATCAGAACTGCGATTACTCACCACGTACTGGCAGAATCCGACGAGTCCGACGAGAATGATGTACTGCTTCCCCGGGAACAGGCTCAGATCATCATCGTTTGTGTGAAGAGAAGATGGAGAAAAAGGGGCCAGAGGGCGGGCTGCCTTCGGAGAATTCGTAGGCGATCGAATAAACTCTTACTTTCATTCTGCTAGCAAACTTGCAATTGTTGGGAGAAAAAAAAATCGATGACCTACGTGGAAGATTAAACTACCAACGGGACATTCAAAACTGTAATATCTTGTGCTTCACGGAGTCGTGGGTGAACGATGACAACATACAGCTAGCTGGTTATACGCTGTATCAGCAGGACAGAACAGCGGTGTCTGGTAAGACAAGGGTAGGCAGACTATGTGTTTTTGTAAATAACAGCTGGTGCACGATATCTAAGGAAGTCTCGAGGTTTTGCTACCCTGAGGTAGAGTATCTCATGATAAGCTGTAGACGACACTATCTACCTAGAGAGTTTTCATCTGTATTTTTCATAGCTGTCTACATACCACCACACACTGATGCTGGCACTAAGACAGCACTGAATGAGCTGTATTCTGCCATAAGCAAACAGGAAAACGTTCACTGTACGACTGTACGTACACACCCCAATCAGAAGCCATGGATTACACGCAAAATCTGCACTGGGCTATAGGCTAGAGCTGCCACTTTCAAGTAGCGGGACTCTAACCCGAAAGATTATAAGAAATCCCACGATGCCCCCCGACGAATCATCAAACAGGCAAAGCGTCAATACAGGACTAAGATCGAATTGTACTACACCGGCTTTGACACTCGAAGGATGTGGCAAGGCTGGCCAACCATTACAGACTACAAAGAGAAGCACAGCCGAGAGCTGCCCAGTGACACGAACCTACCAGACGAGCTAAACTACTTCTATGCTCGCTTCGAGGCAAATAACACTGAAACATGCATGCGGAAGACTGTGATCCCGCTCTTCACAGCCGATGCGAGTAAGACCTTAAAACAGGTCAACATTCACAAAGCCAGACAGATTACCAGGACGTGTACTGTGAGCATGTGCTGACTAACTGGCAAGTGTTTTCAGTGACATTTTCAACCTCTCCCTGTAATACATGTTTTAAGTAGACCACCATAGTCCCTGTGCCCAAGAAAACGAAGGTAACCTGCCTAAATGACGACCGACCTGTAGCACTCTCAAGTCTGTAGCCATGAACTGCTTTGAAAGACTGGTCATGGCTCACATCAACACCATTATCCCAGAAACCCTAGACCCATTCCAATTTGCATACCGCCCTAACAGATTCACAGATGCAATCTCTATTGCACTCCACACTGCCCTTTCCCACCTGCAACACCTATGTGAGAATGCTATTCATTGACTACAGCTCAGCGTTCAACACCATAGTGTCCTCAAAGCTCAACAATAAGCTAAGGACCCTGGGACTAAACACCTCCATCTGCAACTGGATCCTGACTTACTGACGTGCTGCCCCCAGGTGGTAAGGGTAGGTAACAACATCTGCCACGCTGATCCTCAACACAGGGGCCCCTCAGGGGTGCGTGCCCAGTCCCCTCCTGTACTCCCTGTTCACTCATGACTGCACGACTCCAACACCATCATTCAATTTGCAGATGACACAACAGAGGTAGGCCTGATCACCGACAACGATGAGACAGCCTATAGGAAGGAGGTCAGAGACCTGGCCATGTGGTTCCAGGACAATAACCTCTCCCTCAATGTGATCAAGACAAAAGAGATGATTTTGGACTACAGGAAAAAGGACTAAGCACGCCCGATTCTCATCAACGGGGCTGTAGTGGAGCAGGTTGAGAACTTCAAGTTCCTTGGTGTCCACATCCCCAACAAACTAACATGGTCCAAGCACACCAAGACAGTTGTGCCCACGAGAAAACCTATTCCCCCTCAGGAGACTGAAAAGATTTGGCATGGGTTCTCAGATCATCAAAAGGTTCTACAGCTGCACCATCGAGAGCATCCTGGCTGGTTGCATCACCGCCTGGTATGGCAACTGCTCGGCCTCCGACCTCAAGGCACTAGAGGGTAGTGCGTACGGCCCAGTACATCACTGGGGCCAAGCTTCCTGCCATTCAGGACCTCTATACCAGGCAGTGTCAGAGGAAGGCTCTAAAAATTGTCAGACTCCAGCCACCCTAGTCATAGACTGTTCTCTCTGCTACCGCACGGCAAGCGGTACCGGAGCGCCAAGTCTAGGTCCAAGTGGCTTCTAAACTGCTTCTAACCCCAAACCATAAGACTGCTGAACATCTAATCAAATGGCTACCCAGACTATTTGCATTTCCCCCCCCCACACACACACCTTTACACTGCTGCTACTCTCTGCTGTTATCATCTATGCTTAGTCATTTCAATAATTCTACCTACATGTACCCATTACCTCAACAAACCGGTGCCCCCGCACTTTGACTCTTCACCGGTATCCCGCTGTACATAGTCTCGCTATTGTCATTTTACTGCTGCTCTTTAATTACTTGTTGCTTTTAATTTCTTATTCTTACTCATATTTTTTTGTAAATTGCATTGTTGGTTAGGGGCTCATAAGTAAGCATTTCACTGTAAGGTCTACACCAGCTGTATTCGGCATGTGTCAAGTCAAATCAAATCAAATGTTATTATAGACTCCCTCCTGTGTGTTGTGCTAGAATCAGCAGAATTTTAACCTCTGTGGAAAAACTTGAGTCACAGCGAAAGTACACAACACTTAGTTCTACTCCAGTGATCTTCAAACCAGACAAAACTATCTGAAATATTCAGGAGCTATACACAGTAGCACCAGAGTAGGCTAGCTGTGTCAAATGTATGGATGTTTGTTGAACCAGTTATAGACCAATAGAAGTACTGCACTCAGATGACAAAATGCAGTCCCCCATTTGCCCTCAGAGAAGAGTAACCTGAAAATAGAGATAAAGGATGAAAAGAATAAAGTGGGCAGTGACATCTATGAAAAAAGGGGAAATGGGTGTACTTGGAAAGGTTTTAGATATTTCCACTTCATGTACCAATAAACCAAACTTCAAAATGTAATCAACTTTGTGACTAAAACTTCCTTGTCTAGTTACCAGATGATAAATGGTGAGATGTCAGGTGTGACAGACAGAAAGACAAGGTAATTCATTTAAAACCTGGTAGGTGGCTATCAAGGTGACATGGGAGTGATGACAGGTTCCTGTAGAGTCCTGGTGGGAAGCCCTGCAGACTGCAGTTACAGCTCCTGTGCAGTGTGGCTGTCACAGCACACACGCGCACTTACGTACGTAGGTACGCACGTTCACAAGCAGGCAGACGCAAGCACATTTTTTACAAAACAGAGGTCAGAGGGAGTGTGGCGGTGACTCGCATCTGATTGTCAGAGTACCCCATTAAACAGTCATCTAGACACTGCTGCCTTGTTTACTTTAACATCTGATTGTCAGAGTACCCCATTAAACAGTAATCTAGACACTGCTGCCTTGTTTACTTTAACATCTGCAGCCTCTTCCACTGTAAAACCACTTAAAATGCCATTGACAATTTCAAGTAAAATATCTAATAAAATCTCCTTCCAACTGTAGCATCTTTCAAATCAACGTTCATATTAGGGATGTTAAATGTTAGTCAAATAAATGAATCAGCCCAGAACTTCTTCAGGAGGCAGAACAGGATGAGGCAGGAGGGACAGACAGAGGTTTGAGTCTCTGTAAGATAATGGGCATATAGGGTAGAACAGAATCATAACATTCAAAATCAGTTTGGAACAAAAGTTTGAACACATATTTCCAGTTGACGTCAATGTATGACTTAAGGTTTGTTGAATTTTCTCAAGGTAGGACTTAGTAGGTCCTTGATCATGAAGAAGCACAGAGGGCTGAATGCTGATCAATCTTACAGATCTCTGGATTTCAAGTGAACTTGTGTGGCTCAGTTGGTGAGAGCGTGGCACCAGCCAAGGTCGTGGATTCGATTATAAAAATGTATGCATGCACTCACTGTAGAGCAAGTTACTTTGGATAGGTGTCTGCTAAGCGGTATAATAAGTAAGTTGAGGGAAACACGTAATGAAAGAAGTCAAAGTTATGGTTTAACCATACACCTGTATGTGGGCCATTGTTTAAAGTACTACAGTGATTATGAAGTCATCCATGCAGCACAAAATAATAATGGTATTTGCAGCACTAGAGTTGAATCAATGGCCTTCAATTAAAAATATAATTTCTCAATACATGTCGAAGTTCAAAAAAATATTAAAAAATAAAATGTTAAGTGCCTAGTATCACATACTGTATATTAATAATTTATTAATAATGCACATTGTACAGCTCATGATGATAAACCTCCTGAATCTCCCGCCACTAAAAAACGACCATTCAACTAAAAATCCATCCACCTCAGAAATCAACAGCAAAACAGTCCCCCTCTTTCGCATCCGCAATCTGTCTTCAGAGCCTTTAACTCCTCATTGAAGCAAGTGTTCTTTATATATAATTCTTTAAAATCTAGTCATATTAGTAAATTTGGTCTCCGTTCCCTTAACCAGAGTTGAACAGCACATTCACTTTTGATAGAAAAACTAAACAAAAAGATGCTGCTCCATCTCCCCATCTCCTTCTTCCCTCACTGCTAAATACAAATCAGGTAGTCCATGATGGCTTTGATCAATCCTGTTAACCGATTGGGCCAAAAGGTTGTCGGTCTATCTGTCCGTCTACTCAGTAGCCTCCAATCACTCAAGCCCATTCTCCAGAGTCCTGATTCCGATGTTACAAGCGCAGAGTAACGATTGTTCGACCGGTCTGTCCGTCATCAGTGGAAGGCGTAGAGCAGCAGGAGGATGGTGCAGACACCGATGACTGCACCCAGGATTAGGGAGTCCCGCCTCTTCCGCAGGTTGATTCGCTGGATGAGGTTGTTGATGGCTGGGAAACGATCTGGAGGAGGAAGTTAAGGGAAACAGAACCAAGTGCCAACCACCTCTTATTACAAGTATGTTCAGAAAATCATTACATTGGAATTATAAACTGGGTAGTTTGAGCCCTGAATGCTGAAATCCATAATATAAGACAGTTTATGACAAAACATGTATTTGTACTGCTCTAATTACTTTGGTAACCAGTTTCTAATAGCAATAATGCACCTTTGGGGTTTGTGGTATATGGCCAATATACCTCGGCTAAGGGCTGTATCTGCGTTGTGTCATACAGAAGAACAGCCCTTAGCTGTGGTATATTGGCCATATACCACACCCCCTCTGGCCTTAATCGTTAATTAGAATCTAAAAAAGTCGAATTGCCTGCTTTTCTGATGTCACTGCTAATATTTTTGGTCTGTTCTGAAATTGTATTTCTGAAACAGGCAAGTGATCTTTTCTTTTGACAGCAAAGTGAAATATGATCCAATATGTTGTTCATAGAACCCTAGCAGGAGTGAGGAATGGAGCAATTTAAGCCCTCAATCCCCCCCAGTCAGTTAAATGGACCAGAATGGATCAAACTGCTCCGCATGCTCAGATATTTCCTTAGAATCAATAGGAGTTTCTCTCCTGAAGAGGCTGGTTTTGGTGCCCCGTGTGAGGAATATATTGTATCGCCCGGTTGGAAGGCCTGACAACCATGCTCAGAGCAAAGAGAAGATACCAGGCAGAATCAGGCTCCCATTAAAGTGGCACTCCAGTCTACTTTTCACCTCATTTAACACCGGATTTACTTAACAAAAGGCACATCTCAATAGGTGGTCCAGGTATGTCATGACATGGCACAAGTGGTGGTGGGGTTAGCTTTCCTCCTCTGCTTTTCAAGCAAGGGGGAGGCCGATGACATCACACATTCCCATCAGACCAACTCATTGAATGCCCTACTCCTTGAAATTTAGATCAAAACATTTTTTTTTTTACCTATTTAGTGACTTGTACTTCACTACATTTATACTTGCGATATCACTTTCCAACAGGAAAAGTTCAAAAACCACTGGAGGTCTTTAAATCTTGCTGGGATAGATGTGTTTGATAACAATACAAACTGATCTTGGAGCATGCTCATTGGGCCTATATATATTTATATATATATATATACACAGTGCCTTGCGAAAGTATTCGGCCCCCTTGAACTTTGCGACCTTTTGCCACATTTCAGGCTTCAAACATAAAGATATAAAACTGTATTTTTTTGTGAAGAATCAACAACAAGTGGGACACAATCATGAAGTGGAACGACATTTATTGGATATTTCAAACTTTTTTAACAAATCAAAAACGGAAAAATTGGGCGTTCAAAATTATTCAGCCCCTTTACTTTCAGTGCAGCAAACTCTCTCCAGAAGTTCAGTGAGGATCTCTGAATGATCCAATGTTGACCTAAATGACTAATGATGATAAATACAATCCACCTGTCTGTAATCAAGTCTCCGTATAAATGCACCTGCACTGTGATAGTCTCAGAGGTCCGTTAAAAGCGCAGAGAGCATCATGAAGAACAAGGAACACACCAGGCAGGTCCGAGATACTGTTGTGAAGAAGTTTAAAGCCGGATTTGGATACAAAAAGATTTCCCAAGCTTTAAACATCCCAAGGAGCACTGTGCAGGCGATAATATTGAAATGGAAGGAGTATCAGACCACTGCAAATCTACCAAGACCTGGCCGTCCCTCTAAACTTTCAGCTCATACAAGGAGAAGACTGATCAGAGATGCAGCCAAGAGGCCCATGATCACTCTGGATGAACTGCAGAGATCTACAGCTGAGGTGGGAGACTCTGTCCATAGGACAACAATCAGTCGTATATTGCACAAATCTGGCCTTTATGGAAGAGTGGCAAGAAGAAAGCCATTTCTTAAAGATATCCATAAAAAGTGTTGTTTAAAGTTTGCCACAAGCCACCTGGGAGACACACCAAACATGTGGAAGAAGGTGCTCTGGTCAGATGAAACCAAAATTGAACTTTTTGCAACAACGCAAAACGTTATGTTTGGCGTAAAAGCAACACAGCTCATCACCCTGAACACACCATCCTCACTGTCAAACATGGTGGTGGCAGCATCATGGTTTGGGCCTGCTTTTCTTCAGCAGGGACAGGGAAGATGGTTAAAATTGATGGGAAGATGGATGGAGCCAAATACAGGACCATTCTGGAAGAAAACCTGATGGAGTCTGCAAAAGACCTGAGACTGGGACGGAGATTTGTCTTCCAACAAGACAATGATCCAAAACATAAAGCAAAATCTACAATTGAATGGTTCAAAAATAAACATATCCAGGTGTTAGAATGGCCAAGTCAAAGTCCAGACCTGAATCCAATCGAGAATCTGTGGAAAGAACTGAAAACTGCTGTTCACAAATGCTCTCCATCCAACCTCACTGAGCTCGAGCTGTTTTGCAAGGAGGAATGGGAAACAATTTCAGTCTCTCGATGTGCAAAACTGATAGATACATACCCCAAGCGACTTACAGCTGTAATCGCAGCAAAAGGTGGCGCTACAAAGTATTAACTTAAGGGGGCTGAATAATTTTGCACGCCCAATTTTTCAGTTTTTGATTTGTTAAAAAAGTTTGAAATATCCAATAAATGTCGTTCCACTTCATGATTGTGTCCCACTTGTTGTTGATTCTTCACAAAAAAATACAGTTTTATATCTTTATGTTTGAAGCCTGAAATGTGGCAAAAGGTCGCAAAGTTCAAGGGGGCCGAATACTTTCGCAAGGCACTGTATATATATATATATTTTTTAATTGAACCTTTATTTTACTAGGCAAGTCAGTTAAGAACAAATTCTTATTTACAAAGACCGGGGAACAGTGCCAGTACCTGCCTTTTTCAAGGGCAGAATGACAGATTTTTACCTTGTCAGCTCGGGGATTCGATCCAACAACCTTTCGGTTACTGGCTTAATGCTCTCTAACCACTAGGCTACCTGCTGTACCTTGTCAGCTTGGGGGTTTGAACTTGCAACCTTCCGGTTACTAGTCCAACGCTCTAACCACTAGGCTACCCTGCCGCCCCAAAGAGACTATCGAACAAAAGGAACATTTATTAATTTTCTCTATTTCTGACTTGTGTAACTCTTCTACTTGGCTGGCTACTGTTTGTAATGATTTGTCTGCTGGGCTATGTTCTCAAATAATCGTAAGGTATGCTTTAGCCGTAAAGCATTTTTTAAATCTGACACCGTGGTTGGATTAACAAGAAGTTAATCTTTAAACCTATGTAAAATATGTTTTGTTTTCTGAATTTTTATAATGACTATTTCTGTATTTGAATTTGGCCCACATGCCCTAGAATCGTCCCACATACCCTAGAGAGGTTAAGGGACTCTATAGCTGTATTGTGTCTGGTTGCAAATCACAGGAGGTAATAGTACGGTAAATAGAGGACCTAATGAGTAAGAGCGTTGCGCTAACAACGCCAAGGTCGTGGGTTCAGTTCCTGCGGGGATCAATTCACATTAACTCACTTCTGTACATTTCTTTGGATAAAAATATATTCTACGTGGCATTAAAAGACAATTATGATCAAATAAAAGTTGTTTAAAACACATACCTGGACAATCTCTAGAATTTCTTGTCGGATTAAATACCTAAATAGGTATTTGTGAATTTGTTCTTTCTCAAACAGATATGAACATAGGGTTGGCTTCCCAGACACATTTTAAGCCCAGTCCTAAACATGATTTTTAATGGAGAATCTCCAATGTGCATAAAGTTTGCTAGGTGTTGTAAAGGATACTGGCCAGAGTGTTGACCCTGCTGTGTATGGACTTCAACAGCCCTCTCTGGGATGTCATGTTCTCCTTGGTCGCCATGGCAATACTGCAGGGAGAGAAGAGGAAGACAGTGACAAACACAGGTTAAATTATCTTCTGCTTTGTTATAAAACAGCTTTTCTCCAATCGAGAGTATAGGCAACACTACAATATCACACCTGTAAGGCTTGTTATCAAACAGCTTTTCTCTAGCAGAAAGTATGAGGCACGATTGTGTGTGTGTGGTAACCAAAGTGCAACTACCGTGACAGACAGAAGGCGGGTGGAGGCAGAGAAACACATTAGAGGGGAGGAGAACTTTCACATTAATTTAGAATGCAGAGAGAGAAATACTGGGGGAGCAGAGTCTGAGGCCCTGTGGATATTAGCGCAGAGATACACTGAGGCGTGTAGTGCTAGCACACAGTGTTTCCCAATTATATTGAAGGTCCACAAGAACACAGTGGCCTCCATCATTCTTAAATGGAAGAAGTTTGGAACCGCCAAGTCTCTCCCTAGAGCTGGCTGCCCAGCCAAACTGGGCAATCTGGGGAGAAGGGCCTTGGTCAGGGAGGTGACCAAGAACCCGATGGTCACTGACAGAGCTCTAGAGTTCCAGCCTTTATGGTAGAGTGGCCAGAAGGAAGCCACTCCTCAGTAAAAGGCACATGACACAGCCCTCTTGGAGTTTGCCAAAAAGGCACCTAAAAGACTCTCAGACCATGAGAAACAAGATTCTCTGGTCTGATGAAACCAAGATTGAACTTGTCACGAACCGGCTCAAAGCCCGTAACAAAAGGGAGACAACGTGGAGATAAGGAGTAACAAAACATATATATATTTATTAAATAAGTAACTAAGTATAATATACAATGGTGTGTGTAATCAGTAATGTAAGTTAGTGTTTTGCATGCTTTAATGTGATAATGCAGGGTGTTGAAAGGTGTCAAAGCAAACAACCAAAAGGCCACCAAGAAACACAACAAAATCCATAAAGGTGTCTGCATGGAGAGAGTCTCCTCCATGAATGGGGAAGTGGTGTATTTATCCTGGGACACACCGGGCCCAGGTGTATCCCATGTAACTGACGACCCTCCCAACTCCGCCCACCGGCATCCTAATAAGGAAACAAGAACAAAGAGAGAATACGGCAGACAGAGTGGGAGGGTCGTCACAAACTCTATGGCCTGAATGCCAAGCGTTACGTCTGGAGGAACCCTGGCACCACCCCCACAGCACGGTGGTTGCAGCATCATGCTGTGGGGGTGCTTTTCAGCAATTGGGACTGGTAGACTTGTCAGGATCGAGGCAAAGGGCGCTAAGTACAGAAGAGATCCTTGATGAAAACCTGCTCCAGAGCACTCAGGACCTCAGACTTGGATAAAGGTTCACCTTCCAACAGGACAACGACCCTAAGCACACAGCAAAGACAACACAGGAGTCTCTGATTCTCTTTGAGTGACCCAGCCAGAGCCCATATTTGAACATCTCTGGAGAGACCTGAAAATAGCTGTGCAGCAACACTCCCCATCCGACCTGACAGAGCTTGAGGATCTGCAGAGAACAATGGGAGAAACTCCTCTAATGCAAGCGTGCAAAGCTTGTAGCGTCATACCCAAGAAGACTCGAGACTGTAATTGCTGCCAAAGATGCTTCAACAAAAAGGTCTGAATACTTGTGTAAATGTGATATTTCTGTTATGTTTTATAAATTAGCAAACATTTCTAAACTTTGTGTGTAGATTGATGAGGGGGAAAAAACTATTTCATCAATTTTAGAATGAGACTAACCTAACAAAATATGGAAAAAGTCAAGGGGTCTGAATACTTTCCGAAGGCACTGTAGGTGACAACAGCTGTCATAAACCATCCCATCAAATCATATGGCCAAGCGTCACGTCTGGAGGAAACTGGCACCATCCCTACTAGAGGTCGACCGAAACCGATTATTGGAGGACCAAAATAAAGCCTATCCCAATTAAATCAGCCGATATTTTAATATATATATATATATTTGTAATAATGATAATTACAACAATACTGACAGAAAACTTATTTGAACTTATTTGAACTTAATATAATACATCAATAAAATCAATTTAGTCTCAAATAAATAATGAAACATGGTCAATTTGGTTTAAATAATGCAAAATCACAGTGTTGGAGAAGAAAGTAAAAGTGCAATATGTGCCATGTAAAAAAGCAAACGTTTAAGTTACTTGCTCAGAACATTAGAACATAAGGGACCTACCTGGTGGTTCCTTTTAACATGAGTCTTAAATTGTAGTTCTTATAGGAATTATAGGACTATTTCACTCTATACCATTTGTATTTCATATACCTTTGACTATTGGATATTCTTATAGGCACTGTAGTATTGCCAGCCTAATCTCGGGAGTTGATAGTCAAACATAAAACACTCCAAGATGGCATAGCAGTTCAGACGTCTTTTGTCCTCGTCTTGTAGTGTCCCGTATATATATTTACAACTTTCTTCGCATACCTTTTTATATATATTTTTTATTTTCCATAAACTCATCTTCAAAACACTCTCCTGCAACCCGCCTCACCAATTTATATATATTTTTAAAGAAAGTATTATTTACCTCAAATCTGTTATCCTCCATAGAAGCTAACCAGAAGCTAGCCAGAAGCTAATCCAGAAGCTAGCCTGAAGCTAGTTAGCTTCTTAACTGGCTAATCGTTAGTATTCAGCTAACCACGGTTTGTGGTCATCAGCTATCCTTTAGCTCGAAAATCTATCGACAGTTTTGTACGGCGCGGCTCAGACCGGAACATACCGGACCTATTTTTCTCTCCATGTCCCCGGATTTCAACCGCTAACTCTGGACATGTATACCTGGATCTCGCAGCTAGCTAGCTGCTATCCGTGTGACTATCGGCTTACGTCGATTCCGGAGCAAACATAAATTATTCCGGAGCTAGCATGCTGAAGAGTTCCATCAGTCACTCCTGGGCTACAATCACCTATCCAGACCCGTTTTAATGCCAACACGGAGCCACACCGGGCCTTCACAACTGGACTACCGACGTTTTCTACCCGAGGGAGTTATCCGGCTGGCTCCTCCGTCACGACGTTACCTGAACGCCCATCTGCGGTCCGTTAATCGTTAGCTGTCTTATCGGCTGCTATCTGAATAGACCTATCGGACAATTTATTATTATTTTTCTTTTTTTCTTCTTGGGCCTCTATAACTATATCTATTGTTTTTTTAGTTTTTTTTTTGCGAATTGGATTCATCCCCTCTACCACACGGAACCCCACTAATCCTACCGACGGAAACGCACGAGGTGGTTAATAACAGACCTCCATCCTATGCTAGCTTGCTACCAATGGCCCGGCTAGCTGTCTAAATCGCCGTGACCCCAACCAACCTCACTACTCACTGGACCCTTTTGATCACTGGACTAAGCATGCCTCTCCTTAATGTCAATATGCTTTGTCCATTGCTGTTCTGGTTAGTGTTTATTGGCTTATTTCACTGTAGAGCCTCTAGTCCCGCTCACTATACCTTATCCAACCTATTAGTTCCACCACCCACACATGCGATGACATCTCCTGGTTTCAATGATGTTTCTAGAGACAATATCTCTCATATCATCACTCAATACCTAGGTTTACCTCCACCGTATTCACATCCTACTATACCTTGAAGCTATTTTATCGCCCCCAGAAACCTCCTTTTACTCTCTGTTCCAGACGTTCTAGACGATCAATTCTTATTGCGTTTAGCCGTACCCTTATCCTACTCCTCCTCTGGCGATGTAGAGGTGAATCCAGGCCCTGCAGTGCCTAGCTCCACTCCTATTCCCCAGGCACTCTCTTTTGATGACTTCTGTAACCGTAATAGCCTTGGTTTCATGCATGTTAACGTTAGAAGCCTCCTCCCTAAATTTGTTTTATTCACTGCTTTAGCACACTCTGCCAACCCGGATGTTCTAGCTGTGTCTGAATCCTGGCTTAGGAAGACCACCAAAAATTCTGAAATTTTCATCCCAAACTACAACATTTTCAGACAAGATAGAACTGCCAAAGTGGGCGGTGTTGCAATCTACTGCAAATATAGCATGCAGAGCTCTGTCCTACTATCCAGGTCTGTGCCCAAACAATTTGAACTTCTAAAAATCCACCTCTCTAAAAACAAGTCTCTCACCGTTGCCGCCTGCTATAAACCACCCTCTGCCCCCCATCTATCTTCAGAACTCGTGCTGCTAGGCGACCTAAACTGGAACATGCTTAACACCCCAGCCATCCTACAATCTAAGCTTGATGCCCTCAATCTCACACACATTATGAATGAACCTACCAGGTACCTCCCCAAAGCCTTAAACACGGGCACACTAACCACTCTAAATACACCTCTGCTGTCTTCAACCAAGATCTCAGCGATCACTGCCCCATTGCCTGCATCCGTAATGGGTCAGCGGTCAAACGACCTCCACTCATCACTGTCAAACGCTCCCTGAAACACTTCAGCGAGCAGGCCTTTCTAATCGACCTGGCCGGGGTATCCTGGAAGGATATTGATCTCATCCCGTCAGTAGATGCCTGGTTATTATTTTTTTTAAATGCCTTCCTAACCATCTTAAATAAGCATGCCCCATTCAAGAAATTTAGAACCAGGAACAGATATAGCCCTTGGTTCTCTCCAGACCTGACTGCCCTTAACCAACAACAAAAACATCCTATGGCGTTCTGCATTAGCATCGAACAGCCCCCGTGATATGCAGCTGTTCAGGTAAACTAGAAACAATTATACACAGGCAGTTAGAAAAGCCAAGGCTAGTTTTTTCAAGCAGAAATTTGCTTCCTGCAACACTAACTCAAACAAGTTCTGGGACACTGTAAAGTCCATGGAGAATAAGAACACCTCCTCCCAGCTGCTCACTGCACTGAAGATAGGAAACACTGTCACCACTGATAAATCCACTATAGTTGAGAATTTCAATAAGCATTTTTCTACGGCTGGCCATGCTTTCCACCTGGCTACTCCTACCCCGGTCAACAGCACTGCACCCCCCACAGCAACTCGCCCAAGACTTCCCCATTTCTCCTTCTCCCAAATCCAGTCAGCTGATGTTCTGAAAGAGCTGCAAAATCTGGACCCCTACAAATCAGCCGGGCTAGACAATCTGGACCCTTTCTTTCTACAATTATCTGCCAAAATTGTTGCCACCCCTATTACTAGCCTGTTCAACCTCTCTTTCGTGTCGTCTGAGATTCCCAAAGATTGGAAAGCAGCTGCGGTCATCCCCCTCTTCAAAGGGGGGGACACTCTTGACCCAAACTGCTAAAGACCTATATCTATCCTACCCTGCCTTTCTAAGGTCTTCGAAAGCCAAGTCAACAAACAGATTACCGACCATTTCGAATCTCACCATACCTTCTCTGCTATGCAATCTGGTTTCAGAGCTGGTCATGGGTGCACCTCAGCCACGCTCTAGGTCCTAAACGATATCTTAACCGCCATCGATAAGAAACATTACTGTGCAGCCGTATTCATTGATCTGGCCAAGGCTTTCGACTCTGTCAATCACCTCGACAGCCTTGGTTTCTCAAATGATTGCCTCGCCTGGTTCACCAACTACTTCTCTGATAGAGTTCAGTGTGTCAAATCGGAGGGTCTGCTGTCCGGACCTCTGGCAGTCTCTATGGGGGTGCCACAGGGTTCAATTCTTGGACCGACTCTCTTCTCTGTATACATCAATGAGGTCGCTCTTGCTGCTGGTGAGTCTCTGATCCACCTCTATGCAGACGACACCATTCTGTATACTTCTGGCCCTTCTTTGGACAACCCTCCAGGCAAGCTTCAATGCCATACAACTCTCCTTCCGTGGCCTCCAATTCCTCTTAAATACAAGTAAAACTAAATGCATGCTCTTCAACCGATCGCTGCCTGCACCTGCCCGCCTGTCCAACATCACTACTCTGGACGGCTCGGACTTAGAATACGTGGACAACTAAATACCTAGGTGTCTGGTTAGACTGTAAACTCTCCTTCCAGACCCACATTAAACATCTCCAATCCAAAGTGAAATCTAGAATTGGCTTCCTATTTCACAACAAAGCATCCTTCACTCATGCTGCCAAACATACCCTTGTAAAACTGACCATCCTACCAATCCTCGACGATGTCATTTACAAAATAGCCTCCAATACCCTACTCAACAAATTGGATGCAGTCTATCACAGTGCCATCCGTTTTGTCACCATTGCGACCTGTACGCTCTCGTTGGCTGGCCCTCGCTTCATACTCGTCGCCAAACCCACTGGCTCCATGTCATCTACAAGACCCTGCTAGGTAAAGTCCCCCCTTAGCTCGCTGGTCACTGCCCACTGCACTGAGGCTAGGTAACACGGTCACCACCGATAAATCCATGATTATCGAAAACTTCAACAAGCATTTCTCAACGGCTGGCCATGCCTTCCGCCTGGCTACTCCAACCTCGGCCAACAGCTCCCCCCCCCGCAGATACTCGCCCAAGCCTCTCCAGGTTCTCCTTTACCCAAATCCAGATAGCAGATGTTCTGAAAGAGCTGCAAAACCTGGACCCGTACAAATCAGCTGGGCTTGACAATCTGGACCCTCTATTCCTGAAACTATCCGCCGCCATTGTCGCAACCCCTATTACCAGCCTGTTCAACCTCTCTTTCATATCGTCTGAGATCCCCAAGGATTGGAAAGCTGCCGCAGTCATCCCCCTCTTCAAAGGGGGCGACACCCTGGACCCAAACTGTTACAGACCTATATCCATCCTGCCCTGCCTATCTAAGGTCTTCGAAAGCCAAGTCAACAAACAGGTCACTGACCATCTTGAATCCCACCGTACCTTCTCCGCTGTGCAATCTGGTTTCCGAGCCGGTCACGGGTGTACCTCAGCCACGCTCAAGGTACTAAACGATATCATAACCGCCATCGATAAAAGACAGTACTGTGCAGCCGTCTTCATAGACCTTGCCAAGGCTTTCGACTCTGTCAATCACCGTATTCTTATCGGCAGACTCAGTAGCCTCGGTTTTTCGGATGACTGCCTTGCCTGGTTCACCAATTACTTTGCAGACAGAGTTCAGTGTGTCAAATCGGAGGGCATGCTGTCCGGTCCTCTGGCAGTCTCTATGGGGGTGCCACAGGGTTCAATTCTCGGGCTGACTCTTTTCTCTGTATATATCAATGATGTGTCTCATGCTGCGGGCGATTCCCTGATCCACCTCTACGCAGACGACACCATTCTATATACTTCCGGCCCGTCCTTGGACACTGTGCTATCTAACCTCCAAACGAGCTTCAATGCCATACAGCACTCCTTCCGTGGCCTCCAACTGCTCTTAAACGCTAGTAAAACCAAATGCATGCTTTTCAACCGTTCGCTGCCTGCACCCGCACGCCTGACCAGCATCACCACCCTGGATGGTTCCGACCTTGAATATGTGGACATCTATAAGTACCTAGGTGTCTGGCTAGACTCTAAACTCTCCTTCCAGACCCATATCAAACATCTCCAATCGAAAATCAAATCAAGAGTCGGCTTTCTATTCCGCAACAAAGCCTCCTTCACTCACGCCGCCAAACGTACCCTAGTAAAACTGACTATCCTACCGATCCTCGACTTCGGCGATGTCATCTACAAAATTGCTTCCAACACTCTACTCAGCAAACTGGATGCAGTTTATCACAGTGCCATCCGTTTTGTCACTAAAGCACCTTATACCACCCACCACTGCGACTTGTATGCTCTAGTCGGCTGGCCCTCGCTACATATTCGTCGCCAGACCCACTGGCTCCAGGTCATCTACAAGTCCATGCTAGGTAAAGCTCCTCCTTATCTCAGTTCACTGGTCACGATGGCAACACCCACCCGTAGCACGCGCTCCAGCAGGTGTATCTCACTGATCATCCCTAAAGCCAACACCTCATTTGGCCGCCTTTCGTTCCAGTTCTCTGCTGCCTGTGACTGGAACGAATTGCAAAAATCGCTGAAGTTGGAGACTTTTATCTCCCTCACCAACTTCAAACATCTGCTATCTGAGCAGCTAACCGATCGCTGCAGCTGTACATAGTCTATTGGTAAATAGCCCACCCATTTTCACCTACCTCATCCCCATACTGTTTTTATTTATTTATTTTTCTGCTCTTTTGCACACCTATATCTCTACCTGTACATAACCATCTGATCATTTATCACTCCAGTGTTAATCTGCATAATTGTAATTATTTGCCTACCTTCTCATGCCTTTTGCACACAATGTATATATAGACTCCCCTTTTTTCTACTGTGTTATTGACTTGTTAATTGTTTACTCCATGTGTAACTCTGTGTTGTCTGTTCACACTGCTATGCCTTATCTTGGCCAGGTCGCAGTTGCAAATGAGAACTTGTTCTCAACTAGCCTACCTGGTTAAATAAAGGTGAAATAAAAAATAAAAAAACAGCAGCACCCACCTGTAGCACGTGCTCCAGCAGGTATATCTCTCTGGTCACCCCCAAAACCAATTATTTATTTGGCCACCTCTCCTTCCAGTTCTCTGCTGCCAATGACTGGAACGAACTACAAAAATCTCTGAAACTGGAAACACTTATCTCCCTCACTAGCTTTAAGCACCAACTGTCAGAGCAGCACACAGATTACTGCACCTGTACATAGCCCACCTATAATTTAGCCCAAGCAACTACCTCTTTCCCTACTGTATTGATATTATTTATTTATTTTGCTCCTTTGCACCCCATTATTTTTTATTTCTACTTTGCACATTCTTCCACTGCAAATCTACCATTCCAGTGTTTTGCATTCTATATTGTATTTACTTTGCCATCGTGGCCTTATTTTGCCTTTACCTCCCTTATCTCACCTCATTTGCTCACATCGTATATAGACTTGTTTCTACTGTATTATTGACTGTATGTTTATTTTACTCCATGTGTAACTCTGTGCTGTTGTATGTGTCGAACTGCTTTGCTTTATCTTGGCCAGGTCGCAATTGTAAATGAGAACTTATTCTCAACTTACCTACCTGGTTAAATAACGGTGAAATAAATAAATAACTAAAAACAGCGAAGAGCTGCTGGCAAATGCAGGAAAGTGCTGTTTGAATGAATGCTTATGAGCCTGCTGCTGCCTACCACCGCTCAGTCAGACTGCTCTATCAAATCATAGACTTAATTATAATAAACACAGAAACACGAGCCTTAGGTCATTAATATGGTCAAATCCGGGAAACTATCATTTTGAAAACAAAACGTTTATTCTTTCAGTGAAATACGGAACCGTTCGGTAATTTATCTAACGGGTGGCATCCCTAAGTCTAAATATTGCTGTTACATTGCACAACCTTCAATATTATGTACAATTATGGCAAATTAATTACGGTCTTCGTTAGGAAGAAATGGTCTTCACACAGTTCGCAACGAGCTAGGCAGCCGAAACTTCTGCATATACCCTGACTCTGCATGAACTGAACGCAAGGGAAGTGACAATTTCCCTAGTTAAAATAAATTGATGTTAGCAGGCAATATTAACTAAATATGCAGGTTTAAACATATATACTTGTGTATTGATTTTAAGAAAGGCATTGATGTTTATGGTTAGGTACATTGGTGCAACGACAGTGCTTTTTTCACGAATGCATTTGTTAAATACTACTTCACCTGTTTGGCGAAGTAGGCTGTGATTCGATGATAAATTAACAGGCACCGCATCGATTATATGCAACGCAGGACAAGCTAGATAAACTAGTAATATCATCAACCATGTGTAGTTAACTAGTGATTATGTTAAGATAAGTTTAATGCATCTTCCACTTAAGAATGATGGAGGCAAGTTTAATGCCGACTTACCTTGGCTCCTTGCTGCACTCACGTAACAGGTCGTCAGCCTGCCACGCAGTCTCCCCGTGGAGTGCAATGTAATCAGCCATAATCGGTTTCCAAAAATGCTGATGACCGATTGTTATGAAAACTTGAAATCAGCCCTAATTAAATGGGCCATTCCGATTAATCGGTCGACCTCTAATCCCTAAGGTAAAGCAAGGTGGTGGCAGAATCATGCTGTGGGGATGGTTTTCAGCGACAGGGACTGGGAGACTAGTCAGGATTGAAGCAAAGATAAACAGGTATGCAAAGATAAATACAGGTATGCAAAGCTTATAGTGTCATACCCAAGAAGACTAGAGGTTGTAATCGCTGCCAAAGGTGCTTCAACAAAGTACTGCGTAAAGGGTCTGAATACTAAAATATTAATTAGTAACAAGTTCTACAAAAAAAGTTTTTCCTTCTCATTATGGGGTATTTTGTGTAGATTGATGAGTGGAAAAAATCAATTTACTCAATTTTAGAATAAGGCTGTAGCCTAACCAAATGTGGATAAAGTACTTTCCGAAGGCACTATACACACACACACACACTTCATAGCAAAAAAGCTTCAGAGAACAACCCTCTGTTAGATATTGTTTTCCCCAGACACCTCAAGACAGCAGATATACAATCTCATTTGAGAAAAGAAAATGGTAGCTTTCACATGGTAACTGTAATTTAGTCTGAAGAGACTAAATGCACCGTCAGAGACGGTACCATTCAGTTAGAGTCCATTTCCTTCAAAGACGTAAAGCCTGGAACAAAGCCTGAGGGCACTAGCTAATTTCAGATCTTGCATCTCAGTTCAGATATAGTACATTTCTGTTAGCGCGGTTATTTTCTTATAAGGCATGAGGCCTGGAACAAAGCCTGAGGGCTCTAGCTGATTTCAGATCGTGTGGTGTTCTTCGGTGTACATGGACATCAAGCACTTAATGTTCTCCCATCTCCTTCAACTGAGTGCTGCCTTGTCATTGGAAGATTAAATAGCTGTGATATGGAAACTTCCTCACCATGTAAGGATGTGGGTGCACTGTGTGTTGAGTGTGTGGGAGCGAAGGTGTTTGAGAAAGTGTGGTAGTTTACCATTTGTAGTACATGTTTGAATAAGCATATATGTGTGTGTTGTCTAATCTTCATCGCTGCCAGCTGCTGACAGCCTAACACCTCGTAGGGTGTTGCTGAGGGGACAATCAGTCCCTATGCCAAGGATCTAGCTCATATATCATGTTGTCCAGAGTCAGAGGGGAAGACCAGTCGCCTCTCTTCCCAAAGCCCAACGCTGCTGACTAACACTGGGCCAGCGTTAGCGCTACGCTCTGGCAATCAGAGCTGCTATCTGATAGGGGTGAGGCTAAAGCACACACACACTGACTCGACCTGTCTGAAAACTAGCTCAATGCTAAACTAATTCAGCTCATCACCGTTAGCATCTAAAGTAAAGTCACTGTGGGGTTTCTAGATACGTTTATTGAGACCAATTCTCTCCAGTCTAACCCCAATTTTACAGAGCTTAATATGGATATGTTACTTTAACTACCAAAAACAGCATTTCTGTGCTGTGAAAATCACACTCTTTTCTTTCTGCTTTGGTCACTGGAGTCCCAACTGTTCCTCTCAAAACATTGTCGATTTTTATTTCCAACCTGGGTCTTAAAGCCCAATGCATATTAATTCACATAAATGAATCATAGCTCAACCCTCCTCGTCCCCACAGGGCATAATAACACACAAAAACTAATCAGGAGAAAAAATACGCTTCATTATCTTCTGGCTGTGTGCGTGGATGTGTCTTGTTAGGCGTGTTCAAGACAGGGAGGGAACCGGTAATGACCGTGGCTTTCTCATCCAGTGTAATTTTCTGCTTGGCTAAAACAAGAGGGAAGAGAGAGGGAGACTCGGGTGGGTGAGGGGGGGCTGGACAGGAAGAGGAGCTGGACAGGAAGAGGTGCTGCACGGCCCACAAATCCACTTAATGAAGCACCTGTGCCAGTAGCCTCCCCTCCGGCAGCAATCTGTGGGTGGGCTGCGGCAGGAAGAGAAGATGGATGAGAGGGGGAGGGAGGGATAGATGGAGAGGGATGGAAGGATAGATAAGAGGGTGGATAGATTCAGAGGAGTTTGGGCTGGGTGACCACACATGACTGGAGAGGTTGGGGATGCCCGTAACAGGATAAGATGCAGAGGCAACAGGGAGGCTGAGATGGTAGGAGGGATAGAACAAACAGGGAGGCTGAGATGATGGGAGGGAAAAGGCAACAGTGAGGCTGAGATGGTGGGAGGGAAAAGGCAACAGTGAGGCTGAGATGGTGGGAGGGAAAAGGCAACAGTGAGGCTGAGATGGGAGGGAAAAGGCAACAGTGAGGCTGAGATGATGTGAGGGATAGAACAAACAGGGAGGCTGAGATGATGGGAGGGAAAAGGCAACAGGGAGGCTGAGATGGTGGGAGGGATAGAGGCAAGAGGGAGGCTGAGATGATGGGAGGGATAGAGGCAAGAGGGAGGCTGAGATGATGGGAGGGATAGAGGCAACAGGGAGGCTGAGATGATGGGAGGGATAGAGGCAACAGGGAGGCTGAGATGGTGGGAGGGATAGAGGCAACAGGGAGGCTGAGATGGTGGGAGGGATAGAGGCAACAGGGAGGCTGAGATGGTGGGAGGGATAGAGGCAACAGAGAGGCTGAGATGGTGGAAGGGATAGAGGCAAAAGGGAGGCTGAGATGGTGGGAGGGATAGAGGCAACAGATAGGCTGAGATGGTGGAAGGGATAGAGGCAAAAGGGAGGCTGAGATGGTGGGAGGGATAGATGCATAGCCCACTTCCTCGCTCTTCAAACTTTGCTTGACCATATCAACCCACTTAGGCCTGAAAGCTGTTCTTGTCTCCATCTCTGGGCTAATGGTGTAATCTCATCTAAATGGTGTCACAGAGTGGATGTTAAGAGGTGGGGTCAGAGGCAAGGAGCTCCACACAGACCAAGGTCGCCATCTGATCTGTCAGGATCACTATGGTCTCTTTAGAGAGACTTCACCTCATGGCCATGGAGATGTCTAACGTCCAGTGTAGCTACCAGTTTAAAGACAACAAAAAAGTGCACACTAGGGAGTACAGTAGTGTGTGTGTAACGATCCCCTAAAGTCCCAACAAGGATAGTAAAACAAAAAGTATCCCTCATGGGGACATTTCCCAGGTCCCCACGAGGACAAAGACTATTTTAGACTTAGGTTAGGGGGTTAGGGAAAATAGGATTTTGAATGGAAATACATTTTAGTTGCCCACAAGAATAGTAAAACATATGCTGTGTGTGTGTGTGTGAGAGAGAGAGATAATGTCTGTCTGCATTAGGCTTACCTTATTGTGTCATCCATCAGCCGATCTGAGCTGCAAGGAGAGGGAGAGAGAATCAGAGAAGAAAGAGATGGTTAGTTTCTGTGGTGAGGCAGCAGCAGTGTGGTGATATGGGGGAGATCGAATGCCTTGAGCTCCTCCACATATCTCTGGGAGTCAGGGTGGCAACAATCGGTGCCAAGCTGGCCAGAATCCTGATCAGGTCCCTGGGCGGGATGCGCTGGGATCCACTTCCTCCCTCCATCCATCCTCAGCAGCAACCCTGCTAACAGAGCCTATAGGCTGAAATCCTTACCTTGGATTTATGTGGTGGGCCTTAATTCCAATTTCCCATTGACTTCAATGTATGAAGTTATGATTAACAAGAAAACAGAGTTGCTTTGTGCATCTTGAGTTAGGATGAGGAACTACTGAATATGTCCCAGGACACGGTTGGGGTCATAAAGCCATATGATTTGATGGGATGGTTTATGACAGCTGTTGTGTCACCTACAGTGCCTTCGGAAAGTATTTAGACCCCTTGAATTGTTCCACGTTTTTAGGTTACAGTCTCATTCTAAAATGGATTAAATCGTTTTTCCCCCTCATCAATATACAAAGTTTAGAAATGTTTGCTAATTTACAAAAAACATCACATTTACACAAGTATTCAGACCCTTTACTCTGTACTTTGTTGAAGCACCTTTGGCAGCAATTACAGTCTCGAGTCTTCTTGGGTATGACGCTACAAGCTTTGCACACTTGCATTAGAGGAGTTTCTCCCATTGTTCTCTGCAGATCCTCAAGCTCTGTCAGGTCGGATGGGGAGTGTTGCTGCACAGCTATTTTCAGGTCTTTCCAGAGATGTTCAACCGGGTTCAAATATGGGCTCTGGCTGGGTCACTCAAAGAGAATCAGAGACTCCTGTGTTGTCTTTGCTGTGTGCTTAGGGTCGTTGTCCTGTTGGAAGGTGAACCTTGACCCAAGTCTGAGGTCCTGAGTGCTCTGGAGCAGGTTTTCATCAAAGATCTCTGTACTTTGCACCCTTCACCTTGATCCTGACTAGTCTCCCAGTCTTGATTGCTGAAAAGCACCCCCACAGCATGATGCTGCCACCACCATGCTTCACCGTAGGGCTGATGCCAGGTTTCCTCCAGATGTAACGATTGGCATTCAGGCCAAAGAGTTCAATCTTGGTTTCATCAGACCAGAGAATCGTGTTTCTCAAGGTCGAAGAGTCTTTAGGTGTCTTTTGGCAAACTCCAAGCGGGCTGACATGTGCCTTTGCCGAGGAGTGGCTTCCGTCTTGCAACTAACATTAAAGCCTGATTGGTGGAGTGCTGCAGAGATGGTTGTCCTTCTGGAAAGTTATTCCATCACCACAGAGGAACTCGAGAGTGACCATCGGATTCTTGGTCACATCCCTGACCAAGGCCCTTCTACCTCGATTGTTCAGTTAGGCTGGGCGTCCAGCTCTAGGAAGAGCCTTGGTTTCAAACCTCTTCCACTTAAGAATGATGGAGGCAACTGTGTTCTTGTGGACCTTCAATGCTGCAGAAATGTTTTGGTACCCTTCCCCCAGATCTGTGCCAACACAATCCTGTCTCTGAGCTCTATGGACAATTCCTTCAACCTCATGTCTTGGTTTTTGCTCTGACATGTACTGTCAATTGTGGGACCTTATATAGACAGGTGTGTGCGCGCCTTTCCAAATCATGTCCAATCAATTTAATTTACCACGGATGGACTGCAATCAAGAAGATCAATGGAAATAGGATGCACCTGAATGTATACCTGAAATCTGACCGATGTGTCTTACGTTTTTTTCACTGTCAGTCAAAGTCAGGCTTTCACCTAGATTCACCGGGTCAGTCTCATGGAAAGAGACTAACGTTTTGTACACTCAGTGTATACCTCACTTGAATATGAACACACACAGACAAAAATAGTACTACTTCTAACTTCCTACTTCCCAAGGTGCTCCAACCTACCCTCCAAACAAATAGCCTTGCTATCATTTCTAGTCCCCTTCACTCTGACACAGTACCAATCACCTCAGAGCTCGTCTCTTCACACACAGCAAATAAATAGCCTGCTGTTTAGTTGGTGTGTCACCCCATACTGTGTCAGTGCAGTGGCAGACCTGGCCCTTCATTCATCTGCAGCCTGAAGACAAACCAGTTGATGAAAACATTAAGCCTGGAGATCAGCACTGTTAGCAATGTGCTGTTAATCGTTATAAAATGGCCCCAGATGCTGCTGACAAGGCCCCCTTCAGTCTCTCTTCCTGCCCTATAGCAATAGTCTCTTATTGCTGTGCAGAGCCGTTTTCCATATGGTATGGATCTTTTTTTAACTGGTAAATTACTACTAGCTTACCCTAGACTCATGATTTGTTAAATATTTTTTTTGCTTACTAAATGATTCCATATGTGTTATTTCATAGTGTTGTCTTCACTATTAATCTACAATGTAGAACATGGTAAAAATAAAGAAAATCCCTTGAATGAGTAGGTGTTCTAAAACTTTTGACCGGTCGTGTACATTACAGCATTATGGATGCTAACCAATTAGAACGGAGCTAATGGTGTGGAATGGTGGAGGGATGGGATGACTGTTACAGTATATGGGCACTGGGCAGCATCTTACATTAAATATTGCTGTGATGGAAATACTGAAGGCATTCTGAAGACAAGGCAATCTGCTACTCCTGTAGCTCTGTGTGGCTTTTAAAGGAACACCCCCACCTCACCCTTTTCCTGAACAGACAGAGTGTGTGTGTGTGTGTGTGTGTGTTGACAGGTTAATTAAACCAGAGGTGTTGTTGTGATGTTGATGGACCCAGGCAGTAACATCTAAGCTGGAGATAATTACTGTCTGAGTAAATCATTTGTTTGGTTTTCTAGGCCCTGGATGACTAAGGGGTAAGCTGGGCTCAGGAGATCCAGGATCCTGCTCCCCTGAGTGGGGGAGTCCCCAGAGTATACTGTCCTACCCTGGAGGGAGAGTACATTGTGAAAAGAACTCTCCTCCATCTAGTCCCACAGAGCCTAATAACGTCACAGCATGCATACTCTCCTAGTGTCACGATCCCCCCTGTGGCTCAAGTTGCTCGTCAAAAACAACGGTCTCCGCACTTTATTTCCTAATTAGAATCAATACTGATAATGTTTCAGAAAAGCAAAAACAAAGTAGCAGTCAGTTCAGTCCTCCCTTCAGGGAACAGGACACCAGGGTATAGCTAGGTCATTGGTGAACAAATCTGGAACATTTCCAAACCGCCATTGTTGGAAAAATAATGATTTTATATTGTACCAGACAGGACGTGATTGTGATAGTCAAGCCAATTTGAATCATGTCGTACACAACAGTTCTACACCTTGGTGTCTCAGCTTTGCGCACGCACACGGATACCCACGGACACACTTCATCCCCTATTCCCCCAGTGATTAATGTCCTCCGGGGGGGGGGGGGGGGGGGGGGGCAGTAGGGGACGCGGGCGCAGCCATCCTTCATTCCTGTGCCACCTGGCTTTACTGAGAGAGACAGATCTATGATTAGCAAGGTCCTCTTGTTACTAAATGGGCTGACCAGTGCCTGGCAACCACATCTTTTATGGTTAGGACTTGAGGGAACAGCATGACTCAAGGAGAGGGAGAGTGGGAGGGGGGAGAAAGGAGGGAGAGAAAGAGGTGAGGGGGGATGGGCAGCACAACTCAAAGAGAAAGGAGGAAGGGTGAGTGCAGAGCTTTGCGGTCTTTAAGTTGGTCTGGCTCGTGTCCACGGGGAAGAAATATGGAGGTTGCCAAAAATGATGAATTAAAAGAGGGCTTGATAATCAGGGTGGAGAGTGAGTGTTGACAATACAGTAGGAAGTGTGTGTAGCTGTGTTCCCAAAGGAAACAGTTGTATCTGCTTATCAAACCATTACAGGTACAACTGCATTTAGTGAGCTGGTTTAACTAAACATGGATCATTATTTTCATCAATTCAGAAAACAACATTACCATTACGATGTCTTGATCCATGTTTGTATGATGTGTTCCTGTTTAAAAACGTACCATAACATTTTTAAAAAGGGGTTGATTCTCTACCCTTCTCCTGAAGTGTGCACTTACACACTCCCGTCATGGATTTAAAAGGAATGAACTGGTGTGAGGAATATGGTGGAAACTCCTTCCAGAAATGCTCGCACCAATTCAATGCATGATTGGGAGTGAACACCTCTGGAGAAGGGTATAGAATTGGAATATGAGGAGGATAGTGGGTTACTCAGGCAAAGTCATTGGTGGAGGGACACAAAGCCAAAAGGCCATGTCCTCATACGGGACCTGAACACAGTCACACCTCAGAATACCAGATGGGTCACACACACACACTTCCTTTCCCAATAGAAACTGTTCTAACCTTGCACTATTACAATAGCCAAAGCAGCACACATGTACCTCAGACATGGCCCATGGTACTAGGTCTGGATACTGTATTAACCATATTATATACTGTATTTAACATTTGTTGGTACAGTTTTAATATTTAGTCAAGAATAGATTGATGTTGCCCCAAGAGGAGATCAAAAATGATGTTTTAAAGCTTTGAATAACAACAAATGTCTGCCTGTCACTTTGGTAAAAGCCTGAGGAATGGGGCTGGAGAAAGACTCGCATTAATAGACAGAGCTATGGATGTGAAGACTGACCAAGTTATTTAATGGATATTTTGAAGGGTTCTGATTGGGTAATAGAGTTGAACTAAGCTTATGTGGAAAAAGTTATATTCTTCAAGAATAAAGGCTGAGGTGATGACAAAATGTAAAATCAGCCGGTGATTGTCAAGCAAATAACTGTCTCACGGTAATTGACCGTTAATTAACAAACACATTGAGCATCACCTGGCTTCCACACAGTCTACAAGCCTCTGATGCAGACCTTTGGAACTTCTACATTTTAAGTGTAATAAATCCATAAGATATAGTCTATACCATTCAATAAATTCATTATTTATTTTAGACAGGTCTAAAGAAACATAATATGAAGAAAATGTAGTCTATTTCAGAAGAAAAGAATAGCATACTGAGTTTTCCTTATGTTAGGTCCTGATCTGGCTATGCTATATGGCTGTGGGCTACACTAGTTCATTTAGCAGACAAGATTATCTTAGAATTCTGTGGCGTTATTTTATAGTTAGAAGAATATGATATTTTCTCCAAAAGTTGAGGGAATGAGCACAAGTGTTGGGCGGTTAACAAAGAAATAGGCACTCCTACATGCTTAATTTAGAGTTATTAACCTCTCTGGGATATGTGGGATGCTAGCGTCCCACCTGGCAAAAAGCCAGAGCGCCATATTCAAATAAATTACTATAAAAATCAAACTTTCATGAAATCACACACGTGTAGCTTTAATTTGTATCGTACGTGTTGTGAATCCAGCCAACATGTCAGATTTTAAAAAGGCTTTTCGGCGAAAGCAAACGATGCTATTATCTGAGGATAGCACCTCTTAACAAAGAGAGAGAAGCATATTTCAACCCTGCAGGCGCGACACAAAACGCAGAAATAAAAATATAAATCATGTCTCATCTTTGACGAGCTTCTTCTGTTGGCACTCCAATATGTCCCATAAACATCACAAATGGTCCTTTTGTTCGATTAATTTAGTCGATATATATCCAAAATGTCAATTTATTTTGCGCGTTTGATCCAGGAAAACACCGGTTCCAACTTGCGCAACGTGACTACAAAATATCTCAAAAGTTACCTGTAAACTTTGCCAAAACATTTCAAACTACTTTTGTAATACAAATTTAGGTATTTTTAAAAGTAAATAATTGATCAAATTGAAGACGGGATGATCTGTGTTCAATACAGGAAAAAAACAAACTGACGCTACCTTTCTGGTCACGCGCCTCGAACAAACAGTACACTTGAAGTGACCCTCGTTTTGAACAGGGCTACTTCATTACACAAAGGAAAAACCTCAACCAATTTCTAAAGACTGGTGACATCCAGTGGAAGCGGTAGGAACTGCAAGAAGGTCCCTTAGAAATATGGATTCCCAATGAAAACCCATTGAAAAGAGAATGACCTAAAAAAAAAAAATCTGAATGGTTTATCATTGTAAGGCTGCATGATGAGACTAATGATGATTTGAAAAAAGTAGCTTGAAAAGGCATGAGCTCTGCTTAGTTTTTTTGCGCAGAATGTATACTTGGTCTCATTCACAATTTGAGAAGCACTTGATAATGCTTCAAACTTCACGGCGGCATCCTCTTTGTGAGGCCATAATGCACCCTAAAAAAATCCATGTCTTTTGCAGCTCCTCTCCCTGAGTGGTGCCTGCTCTGAAGCACTTCTCACTAACACGGCTCTCCATCAAGTGATCTGGTCTTTCTCACAGGCTACAAGTGAAGACAGAGACAATGAAGAGGATCTTGGAAGAACGGTGCACATTCCTTTGTCAGCCAACAAGATGAGTAGGCCTAACGAACAGCAAAAGCATTAGCCTATGTCAATCTACTATCCCCCATAGTACAAAAGTTGACCTATTATATTCCGTGTGAGAAATAAATATTCCAAACATAGTCTGGGATGGTTGTGGGATGCGATAGATCCCAAATGAATACAACCGCTAGCATCAAAAACTTTTTTAAAGCATTTTAGCTTAAAATGTTGATAAACTACTAAGCTATTTCTTCACAATGTAAGTGCAGCAATGCGCACAGGGCAGTAGGCTATAAATGCGAATGTTCCGTTAGCGGGAAAACACCATTATCAAAAGTGACCACAAATGTGATTATGCATTTAATGCTTTTATTATAAAGGTGCATTTTTATGGTGAAAATGATCTTCCCCAAACTTGAAACTCATGCACTGCCAGTTAGCTCTACACCCCTGGTAAAGTGGATTAATGTGCTTAAGTTATTTGGCCACTTTAGTTGTGATACAAACCTTATTAAAACATATAGGCCAATGGGGGCTAGGCTACATGAGGTGTGTGACTATGATTTTTTACATTTTTATCATAAGACCCCTTGACTTTATCCACAATTTATTATGGTACAACCTTATTCTAAAATTAGTTTTTATTTGCATCAATCTACACACAATACCCCATAATGACAACGGAAATATCACATTTACATAAGTATTCAGACCGTTTACTGAGTACTTTGTTGAAGCACCTTTGTCAGAGAATACAGCCTTGAGTTTTCTTGGGTAAGTTTGGCACACCAGCATTTGGGGAGTTTCTCTCATTCCTCTTTGCAGATCATCTCAAGCTCTGTCAGGTTGGATGGGGAGTGTTGCTGTGTTTTAGGTCTCTCCTGAGATGTTCGACCGGGTTCACATTAGAAGTCGACCGATTAATAGGAATGGCCGATTAATTGGGGCCGATTTCAAGTTTTCATAACAATCGGAAATCTGTATTTTTTTTACACCTTTATTTAATCTTTATTTAACTGGGCAAGTCAGTTTAGAACACATTTTCAATGACAGCCTAGGAACGGTGGGTTAACTGCCTCGTTCAGGGGCAGAACGACAGATTTTTACCTTGTCAACTCGGGGGATTCAATCTTGCAACCTTACAGTTAACTAGTCCAATGCAATAACAACCTGCCTCTCTCTCGTTGCACTCCACGAGGAGACTGCCTGTTACGCGAATGCAGTAATCAAGGTAAGTTGCTAGCTAGCATTAAACTTCTTATAAAAAACAATCAATCATAATCACTTGTTAACTACACATGGTTGATGATATCACTAGTTTATCTAGCGTGTCCTGCGTTGCATATAATCGATGCGATGCGTATCTTTGCTCCAATGTGTACCTAACCATAAACATCAATGCCTTTCTTAAAATCAATACACAGAAGTATATTTTTAAATCTGCATATTTTGCTAAAAGAAATCCAGGTTAGCAGACAATATTAACTAGGCGAAATTGTTTCACTTCTCTTGCATTCATTGCACGCAGAGTCAGTGTATATGCAACAGTTTGGGCCGCCTAATTTGCTAGAATTTTATGTAATTATGACTTAACATTGAAGGTTGTGCAATGTAACAGGAATATTTCTACTTATGGTAGAATAAGATAAAGTAAGTTAGATAAAATACGTCTTGTTTTCGAGATGATAGTTTCCGGATTCGACCATATTAATGACCTAAGGCTCGTATTTGTGTATTATCATGTTATAACTAAGTCTATGATTTGATAGGGCAGTCTGACTGAGCGATGGTAGGCACCAGCAGGCTCGTAACTTATTCATTCAAACAGCACTTTCATGCGTTTGCCAGCAGCTGTTTATGACTTCAAAAGCCTATCAACTCCCGAGATTAGGCTGGTGTAACCGATGTGAAATGGCTAGCTAGTTAGCAGGGTGCGCGCTAATAGCGTTTCAAACGTCACTCGCTCTGAGACTTGGAGTGGTTGTTCCCCTTGCTCTGCAAGGGCTGCGGCTTTTGTGGAGCGATGGGTAAAGCTGCTTAAAGGGGGGCTGTTGTCGTTGTGTTCCTGGTCTGAGCCCAGGCAGGAGCGAGGAGAGGGACGGAAGCTATACTGCTACACTGGCAATACTAAAGTGCCTATAAGAACATCCAATAGTCAAAGGTTAATGAAATACAAATGGTATAGAGAGAAATAGTCCTATAATTCCTATAATACCTACAACCTAAATCTTCTTACCTGGGAATATTGAAGACTCATGTTAAAAGGAACCACCAGCTTTCATATGTTCTCATGTTCTGAGCAAGGAACTTAAACGTTAGCTTTCTTACATGGCACATATTGCACTTTTGCGTTCTTCTCCAACACTTTGTTTTTGCATTATTTAAACCAAATTGAAGATGTTTCATTATTTATTTGAGGCTAAATTGATTTTATTGATGTATTATATTAAGTTCAAATAAGTGTTCATTCATTGTTGTAATTGTCATTATTACAAATAAATAAAATTAAACAGATTAATGTCAGATTAATCGGTATCGGCTATTTTTGGGTCCTCCAATAAATCGGTATTGGCTGTGTGCTTAGGGTCGTTGTTCTGTTGGAAGGTGAACCGTCACCCCAGTCTGAGTTCCTGAGCGCACTGGAGCAGGTTTTCATCAAGATTTCTCTGTACATTGCTCCATTCAACTTTGCCTGGATCCTGACAGTTTCCCAGTCCCTGCCACTGAAAAACATCCCCACAGCATGATGTTGCTTCACCATACGGATGGTGCCAGGTTTCCTCCAGACATGACATTTGGCATTCAGGCCAAAGAGTTCAATCTTGGTTTCATGAGACAAGAGCATCTTGTTTCTCATGGTCAGAGTTTTCAGGTGCCCTTTGGCAAACTCCAAGAGGGCTGTCATGTGTCTTTTACTGTGGAGTGGCTTCCGACTGGCCACTCTACCATAAAGGCCTGATTGGTGGAGTGTTGCAGAGATGGTTGTCCTTCTGGAATGTTCTCTCATCTCCACAGAGGAACTCTAGAGCTCGGTCACAGTGACCATCGGGTTCTTGGTCACATTCCTGACCAAGGCCCTTCTCCCACAATTGCTCAGTATGGCCCGGCAGCCAGCTCTAGGAAGAGTCTTGGTGGTTCCAAACGTCTTCCATTTAATAATGGAGGCCACTGTGTTCTTGGGGACCTTCAATGCTGCAGACAATTTTTGGTACCCTTCCCCAGATCTGTGCCTTGACACAATCCTGTCTTGGAGCGCTACGGCAATGCTTTTCGACCACATGGCTTGGTTTTTGCTCTGACATGCACTGTCAACTGTGGGACCTTATATAGACAGGTGTGTGCCTTTCTAAAATCATGTCCAATCAATTGAATTTACCACAAGTGGACTCCAATCAAGTTGTAGAAACATCAAGGATGATCAATGGAAACAGGATGCGCCTGAGCCCAATTTCAAGTCTCATACTTATGTAAATAAGGTATGCTTTTTATACATTTGCAAACATTTCTAAAAACCTGTTTTCACTTTGTCATTATGGGATATTGTGTGTAGATTGCTGAGAATTTAAAAAAGATTTAATCCATTTTAGAATAAGGCTGTAACGTAACAAAATGTGGAGAAGGTTAAAGGATTTGAATACTTTCTGAAGGCATTGTATAATTCACAAGTGATAAGCTAATATTGTCACCCATCAGCAGTGGTGTAAAAATACTGAAGTACTACTTGTCTTTTTTGGGGTATTTGTTCTTTACTTTTTATATATATTTGTCAACTTTTACTTCACTACATTCATGAAGAAAATAGTGTACTTTTTACTCCATACATTTTCCTTCACACCCAAAACTACTAGTAACATTTTGAATGCTTAGCAGGAAAGGAAAAATGGTCAAATTCACACACTTATCAAGAGAACATCCCTGGTCAGCACTACTGCCTCTGATCTGGAGGACTCACTAAACACAAATGCTTTGTTTGTAAATGTGTGTGTTGCAGCGTGCCCATCTCTCCGTAAAAAAAAGATAATGGTGCCATCTGGTTTGCTTAATATAAGGAATTTGGAATGATTTTTACTTTGATACTTAAGTATATTTAAAACCAAATACTTTTACTCAAATAGTATTGTACTGGGCGACTTTCACTAGAGTCATTTTCTATTAAGGTCATTATTCTATTAAACTTTTACTCAAGTATGACAATTGGGTACTTTTTCCACCACTGCCCTACTATTCTTGATTTAATCTCGTCTTTATATATACACTAAATAATAATGTGTGAAATTCATTTGGATTTAGAATGGACCATTATAATGCACCCGTCTCAAAACGGAGGAAACAAACATGTGTTCTCTACACTTAAATAGCAAATGGAGGACTCTTTCCCCGTGGTTTATTTTCATGTGGTTTATTTTCATGCCAGACAGGTAGGCTATACACCTGCTGTAAATATAAGCAATGTGCTTAATATTAGGAAAGTTGAGAATAAATATAGTAGGCCTAGCCTATAGAAAGAGGATCCCATCAGCTTTCTAAGAGGCCATCACTCTGTATTCTCACGCAATTTCACAGCCTATAGAAATGTTGCACAACATGGGCTCTCACGAAGTTTGATTAGATTTTCAATTACATTTGCATTGATGTCAGAGATTACAGGGACAATAGTGCGCCGAGTACCAGGCAGTTTGATAGGCTACTAATGACCATCAGCAGCATCAGAGCTTGGAGAAAAACGAATTACAGTGACTAAATGGTCACGTGGAATTTGACTGCCATCATGACTCGTGACCGCCGGTGTGGCGGTAATACGGTCACCGCAACAGCCCTATTCAAGAATTAATGGCTATATATCAGAAAAGTTCCCTAAATGTACAAATCGCAGACTGTAGCATTAAAAGTTGCTACGACCAAATGCTTCCAGGGTTAAAGTCAACAACATTTATAAAAAGCAGTACAGGTACTTTAACATCACTGAACACACACAGCCACAACATTTCACCCAGTCAGCAGAAAAGGTCTATTGCACAGTTAACTCCATATAAGCCGTAATGTTGATCACGTTATTTTGGGCTCATCACAGGCACATCACAGAAACATCTCAGACAGAAAACGAGATGACACAAATCAACGTGAAGAAGCTCTCTCCACCCGGTAGAATGAAGGTTGAGTTTATTTATTTTGAGTTTATTTTATTTTTACAGGGACAGTGCACATTAATCAACGTTTCAGTAAAAGTGCCGGTTTTAGCCAGCCGGCTAATTTTCAACTGCAGTCCCTGGGCAGGTTATTAAAAACAATTACAATATAGACAATAGCAGCATAGAACAAGCAAGACATAGCAACATAGGACAAGCAAGACATAGCAACATAGGACAAGCAAGACATAGCATACAGACAGAGCAACATAGGACAAGCAAGACGTAGCATACAGACAGAGCAACATAAAATAAAAAGCAGCAAGACAAAATTCATAAAAGCAACAAAGTGTTTCCACACCTCACAAGCTACAGACAACAGACAACATGGAAAGCGGCAACACACAGCTAGGGACCATGTTCACAAATCTGATTGACCTTTAGCCATGTCTTCAAGCATTTTGTGAAAGTGTGATATGTGGGGCAGTTGTGTGTCTGATGGCAGTGTATTCCAGACATGGAAAGCTCTCACAGAGAATGCAGATTTACTAAAGGTGCTTTTCCTTAGGGGAACTATACAGTCACCTCTCATGGCAGACCTTGTGGATCTGCTGCCATATGTCTGGGTTTTCTGTTTAACAAAAATATTGAGTGGAGGGGGAGCCTAAGGATCTTGAATACAAGACATGCGTCGGTGTATTGCACAAGATTTTCCCAACTCAAGAGCTCATGCTTTCTAAGGATGTGACAATGATGATGGCTATTGGGCTTCCTATCAAGCACTTCGAGAGCCTGTTTGTAGACAGACTGAATAGGTTTTAATGTTGTACAGCAAGCTTGGGCCCAACTAGTCAAGCAGTATGTTAAGTGGGGGAGTATCATAGATTTGAAGTACAATTTTGCTACCTCTGTAGTCAAACAATTTCGTATAAATCGGAAATTAGCTAGGTTGAATTTGGTTATTTGAATTACCTTTTTCACATGCTTTTTAAAAGAGAGGTTGGAATCAAGTATGATGCCAAGGTACTTAGGTAAAGGTAATGTTGACCCTGGCACTACTGGCTCCTGTGGCCTTAGTAAACCTTGCCTTTTTACTGAGCTGACATCTACAACCATGACAACACCCAACCCAGCATCATTTAAAGCGTCTACCCCATTGGCCCAATGTCCGGCGTGCAAGTGTGCTGTGACATGGCCACTGACAGCAGGCTGGACGGTACTTCTACAGGCAATGGGATCACTACAAGAGGGTTTTGCAACGCAGATGGAGAATAGTGGCTGTCAAACATCTTCCATTTCACCCTGAGGAGAAGTAGAGTGTGGACATGGAGGACTTGAGGGAAACAGAGTGTTCGCCAAGTACTACTACTCCTCTGTGGGTCCAGGATCCGACGGCTACAAATCAATTTACATTAGCAGATGTCCCAAAGTGCTTATAATGCACATCACTGAATTCACCAATGGGGGAGCATGTGACACAGGTTTCCAAAATGCTCCACTTCTGACAGAACTCTAGATAAGCCTAGTGATCTAAACTGCGCTAGAGTTAATGGGGGCGTTCTGGTATAATATTTGTGCTCTGACAAGCCCTAAATGGTGTGTATATATGGGGAGTTGATGATTACTTCCTTCCAGTTGGTGTTCACCGGCGTACCTGGAAAGATGACTACTCTCAAATCTACTAAATATACCTGCTGTCTCTCTCTAAATCACCCAAATCAAACATCATGAGCTTGGAAAGTATTTGGCTAGAGATGAAGACATATAGGATGTAAGCCATATACAGGTGCCAAAATCAACATAGTGTCTTAATAGGGCGTTGGGCCGCCACGTGCCGCCATAACAGCTTCAACACGCCTTGGCATAGATTCTAGATATTTAAAAAAATTGTAGTGCAACATGGGTAAAATTAATGAGCCAATGAAAAGGTTTCATTTAAAAAAGGTCCAATGCAGCAGCTGTAATAGAGTTCCATTCAAAATGGGCAGAAATAGCTTTTTAGCAAAAAACCTTCAAGCAAGAATTTGGCTATGACTGTCTGGGAGTGGTCTGAGTGGGGAGGGGAAAACTGAAAACTAGCTGTTACTGGCAGAGAGGTTTGGAATTCCTTATTATTGGTCTATTAACTATGGTGACAGCTGGGTGAGGATAGGGGTGAGGGGGGTAAGGGGTGAGGAGGACAGCTTGGTGAGGGTAGGGGGTGAGGAGGGTAGGGGGCGAGGAGGGTAGGGGGTGAGGAGGGTAGGGGGTGAGGAGGGTAGGGGGTGAGGAGGACAGCTTGGTGAGGGTAGGGGGTGAGGAGGGTAGGGGGTGAGGAGGGTAGGGGGTGAGGAGGGTAGGGGGTGAGGAGGGTAGGAGGTGAGGAGGGTAGGGGGTGAGGAGGACAGCTGGGTGAGGGTAGGGGGTGAGGAGGGTAGGGGGTGAGGAGGGTAGGGGGTGAGGAGGGTAGGGGGTGAGGAGGGTAGGGGGTGAGGAGGGTAGGGGGTGAGGAGGGTAGGGGGTGAGGAGGGTAGGGGGTGAGGAGGGTAGGGGGTGAGGAGGACAGCTGGGTGAGGAGGGTAGGGGGTGAGGAGGGTAGGGGGTGAGGAGGGTAGGGGGTGAGGAGGGTAGGGGGTGAGGAGGGTAGGGGGTGAGGAGGGTAGGGGGTGAGGAGGGTAGGGGGTGAGGAGGGTAGGGGGTGAGGAGGGTAGGGGGTGAGGAGGGTAGGAGGTGAGGAGGGTAGGGGGTGAGGGGTAAGGAGGGGATGAGGGGTTGACAGCCACCTGACACAGCTGTTAGAGGTTGGGTAAATGAATAAAAAAGGCAAGGTAGCAAAAGGAGGAATGGAAGGAGGAAAGAAAGGAAGACTGCTCAGCTAGTAAATCATCAGGTGCAGAAGGGGGGGACGGGGACGATGACTGTTGAAGTGCAGCGGGAGCTAATTCATGGCATTTTAATATGTGCCAATGAAACGGAGGATGGATTTATGTGTTGCTCACTCACCCTCAGGCGATATGGTTCAGTTGTAGGGGAGGAATGGTAGGACAAGGTAGGGATGTGTGTATCCTTGCGGCAGCCACAGCAAAAACTAGGGTGTTCTCCATCCTGCCTCTTAGCTCAGTGCTGTGTTTTTGCAGTCATTAAAATCAGCCATCAGAGCAAAGCTAATTCCATGTGGTATTGTGATTTATCCTCTAGAAATCTACCTTTCTAGGAGCAAAAACTTTACCGCAAGTGCAGAGATCAATGACTCAGTGAAGAACTAATGTAACGTAACAACTGCATTGTTGAAGGCATCCACACTACTGCATACTGTCACACACTGTCCACAATGCCTCCTAAATCAGAAAGAAACTACTGGGGTTAACCTTCATAACTTTTCAGATAGTACAGTAGTTTCTGTCTTCATAACCTTTCTGAGACAATGGGGGTGAGTGAGATGATTGATGCCAGATTAGAACATCAGATAGCTAATTAAACAGGGGTGATCTGCCCCAGCTCTGCTATGAGGATGTCCGTTTCATTGATGGACTAAATAAGAGATATTGGAGATCGGTTTTTATTTTTGTTTCAAAAGTAACACACGGTCTTGCTACAGCTTCTCATTGGGACTGTGTGTGTGAGAGAGATATGTCCATGCTACTGAGAACTGACACAGATGGAGGGAAGGAGGGAGAGGAGGGAGAGGAGGGAGAAGGGAGAAATGGTCTGTGAAGGAGAGAGTGAGGTTGAGGGAATAGCGTGCAAAAGTGAAAAATACTTGACATACACAAATAATGAGGAACACTACTACTAATGCCAGTACCTACAGTAAAGGGTGTGACTGGCTCCATCTCTAATCACTCCTGAGCAGTTCATAGGCAAAGAGGAGGAGCAGCTGCCGCTCCCTCTGGTTCCCCAGGGTTCTCCCCACTCATGCTGATTACATTAGCATATCTGGAGCTAGCATAACGTGCACCAGAACAGCCACAGGAAGTGCAGTGGTCTGAGAGAGCGAGAGATGAAGGATGAGGCAATATAAAAGGAAAGAAAGCTCCAGTGGGAGACATGAGTATGAGCTTGCGTGTGTGTGAGATTATAAGTGAGACAGACAGAGAGAGTGAGGGAGAGGGAGCAGACAGAAGAGGATAACAGAGCAGAGCGAGAGAATGGAGGGAGATACAGAAAGAGATAGAAGCGTGGAGGGTAAAATTGAGCGAGGGAGGGAGGGAGGAAGAGAATGGAGAAAGATGGAGAGATATGAGAGATGGGATAGGTTGACAGAGAGAGAGAGAGAGAGAGAGAGAGAGAGAGAGGGAGGAAGATAATGGAGAAAGATGGAGAGATGAAAGATGGGATAGGTTGACAGAGAGAGAGAGAGAGAGAAAGAGAATGGAGAAAGATGGAGAGATATGAGAGATGGGATAGGTTGACAGAGAGAGAGAGAGAGAGGAAGAGAATGGAGAAAAATGGAGAGATGAGATAGGTTGATGGAGAGAGAGAGAGAGGAAGAGAATGGAAAAAGATGGAGAGATGAGAGATGGGATTGGTTGACGGAGAGAGGGAGGAAGAGAATGGAGAAAGATGGAGAGATATGGGAGATGGGATAGGTTGACGGAGAGAGGGAGGAAGAGAATGGAGAAAGATGGCGAGATATGGGAGATGGGATAGGTTGACGGAGAGAGAGAACGGGAGGGGAAGAGAAACATCTGAGCCTTACGTCCGTTTAGCGTCGATACTGCAGACATTCATTCGCCAGTGGGAGAGAGAGCATCAATGACAGAAAGTGAACAAGAGAGCAGGAAGGAGAATCTCTCATTGCTAGTCTCCACTTTCATTGAAAAACTGAGTGCTGAGTCATTGGCCCGTTGGCCCCCAGCTAGGGCTGTTACGGTGACCATATTATCGCCACACAGGCATCACGAGTCATGACGGCAGTCAAATCACTGTAATTAGGCTTTTCAAATCATCATTAGAATCACATCATGCAGCCTTAGAATGTATTAAAAAAATAAATAAACACAGTATAGCCCAATGTATGTATCACAACTAAAGTTACATAATTAAGTCTAAATGAAGCATATAGGAGGACCTGTTTCTTTGTTCCACTCAACACAGAATAGCCACCATGTGCACAAAAGATCCTTTCTATTTTATTCAGCTATGTTCATACTATAAAATAATGCCAAGGAATTCTAAGCAAATCTTGTCTGTTAAATGAACTAGTGTAGGCCACAGCCATTTGGCCATTCTTTTCTTCTGAACTAGACTACATTTTCTTCATATTATGCTTCTTTAGACCTGTAAAATAAATAATGAATTTATTGTGAAGGTGTAGGCCATTTTACATGGATTTATTACACTTAAAATGTAGAAGTTCCAAAGGTCTGCATCAGTGGCTTGTAGGCTGTGTGGAGGCCAAGTTATGCTAAATGTGTTTATGTTAGAGGTCAATTACTGTTAGACCGTCAGTTATTTGCTTAAGTTATTTTCTTGATCACCGGTTGACAAAGTTTCAAGACCGCCATAGCCCTACCCCCAGCCATCTTGGCTTCTTCTGTCCCCAGCCGCTACGGACTGAGACACTGATTTAGTGTGGAAATTACCTCAACATTATCCATCCCTGAGAAGGTTACATCCCAATAGAAAAGAGGACTGGATCCTTTGCCTCTTTTCTGTCCCAAACAGCACATCACTAATAGGAACATGTTAGGTCTTCAAGCAGTACAGGATTCTGCTGGATGCTAGACTGAAATGGCCAGGGATGGATGATTAAATGGCTGGAAACAGAGAAAAGCAGAGAAAGAAAGCAGGAGAAAAGGAAAGGAGTAGAGGGAGGGAGGGAGAACAGAGTGAGAAAGCGAAAAATCTGTAAGAGAGCTGCAATCAGCAGAACCACAACCAACATCAGTTCCAGTCACTCTGGACTGATTGGTCCTGCATCATGCTCCTCCTTTCCTCTCATTGAATCATGACCTTCTCTTTACAGACGGAGAGGGAGGGGAAAGGGGAGAGAGAGAAAGCGAGAAAGGAAGAGGCTATGTAATGGAAAGAGCGCATGAGTGAGACTAAGAGCGTGCATATGTCAGCGAGAGACAAAGACCTAAACAGTACGGCACAACACACTTCCAAGGCCCCAGCCAAACCTGATTAAACAAAATGTTCTTCTTAGGGACAACAGACTATCCCTCACTCCTGCCGCCCCCATCCTCCTCCTCCCTGAGAGAGAGGGAACAAGGGAGTAACATAGCAGAGGAGAAAACATGTCACAAGAGTTCCCCTAGTCATTTTGGTACACAGGGATAAGTCCACTCTCCAACTTCACACAGCCAGTCACCTTATATCCAGATCTGATTACAACATGGATGTGTCTTAATAGTTATTACATGTGCTGTCGTCTGATTTTAACATAGTTGTATATGCTACAACCTTCAACCTGGTGTTTTCAGATCCCCTTCCAATCAATGAGTATCCATATCCAAAACTAGGCTTCTTCACCGTTCACAAATACTAATGACTTCAAATGGGACAGTGGAGAATTGTCAATAATATTTCTCACAGTGACACCAAGCAGGGGTACCAGGAAGTATTTTATGTTCTGTGTGTTTTCATATGGGGCCCATTCATTTAGTCTGTTCGTCAATGAAATATTGTGTTTGTCCTTTTGAACTTTTATCCTGCCATAACTGGCTACAATACTATTGCAGCTCTGTGGGTGTAACATTTGACAATTTAGATACTTTCTGGAAACAAAGCCCATATTATAAAGCAGGATGGGATCCACCCAAATCATTTAGGTTCCTGGATCCTTTCACAGCATTATAAGGCTGCTTTGAGACGATGACCCAAGCCCAGCTCGGTTAATCCCTACCATTGTGTCGCTGAGTTGTCATAATGCTTCAGCAAATGTACATTATCCCAGGGGCATTGGAAGACAATGTAAGTAACTTAATTTGTCCCTTTAACTGCCCTGAATGCCTCTGCTGATCCTACAGCTATTGTATGCAGTAATCATATGCCTATGAACCAGAGTTATACTGGTAGCACTGAGGCGGTATGCCCTAGTAGGAAGTCCACTGTTTGTAGTGTACCCTGCACTAACACAAATAAACAAGTTAATAAGGTTCATGAAATCAATTATTTGCTAGTATCAGATGATTCATATTCTGACAATCTCTGAAACTCACTTAGATAATACATTTGATACAGTGGTAGCAATACATGGTTATTAGACCTACAGAAAATACAGAAATTCCAAAAGGTGGAGGTGTGACCGTTTATATTCAGAACCACATTCCTGTAAAGCTTAGATAGGATCTAATTTTAAATACTGTTGAAGTAATATGGCTACAGGTTCATCTGGTTCACCTAAAGCCCATTATGGTGGGAAGTCGCAATAGACCACCAAGTGCTAACAGTCAGTATCTGTGTGAAATGCTTGATAAATGTATGTGATATTGTGGACATTTTACACATGCTTTTATTATAACTAATTTCTGTGTTCCATTCATGTGCTGCTCTAATAACCAATTTCTGTGTTCATGCAAGTGACTGATTGAACGAATCCTCACTTATCAGTACGCCCAGACCTTGTTTTGAGAACAAAAGGTCTCAGTTTTAAGGTCTCAGCTTAGAGAAAAGAAGTCTCGTGAGGTATTGGTCTGTCACATGAATGAAACAAAACAGTAATGATGATTTATGCTACATCATGCAAATATAACTTGTCTGCTGCTGGAAAAACGTACAGTTGAAGTCAGAAGTTTACATACACTTAGGTTGGAGTCATTAAAACTTGTTTTTCAACCACTCCACAAATTTCTTGTTAACAAACTATAGTTTTGGCAAGTCGGTTAGGACATCTACTTTCTGCATGACACAAGTCATTTTTCCAACAATTGTTTAGACAGATTGTTTCGCAGTATCACAATTCCAGTGGGTCAGAAGTTTACATACACTAAGTTGACTGTGCATTTAAACAGCTTGGAAAATTCCATAAATTGATGTCATGCTTTAGAAGCTTCTGATAGGCTAATTGACATAATTTGAGTCAATTGGAGGTGTACTTGTGGATGTATTTCAAGGCCGACCATCAAACTCAGTGCCTCTTTGCTTGACATCATGGGAGAATCAAAATAAATCAGCCAAGACCTCAGAAAAAAAAAATTGTAGACCTCCACAAGTCTGGTTCATCCTTGGGAGCAATTTCCAAATGCCTGAAGGTACCACGTTCATCTGTACAAACAAGTATAAACACCATGTGACTACGCTGCCATCATACCGCTCAGGAAGGAGACAAGAGTATTTAGTCAGCCACCAATTGTGCAAGTTCTCCCACTTAAAAAGATGAGGCCTGTAATTTTCATCATAGGTTCACTTCAACTGTGACAGACAAAATGAGAAAAGAAAATCCAGAAAATCACATTGTAGGATTTTTTATGAATTTATTTTCAAATTATGGTGGAAAATAAGTACTTGGTCACCTACAAACAAGCAAGATTTCTGGCTCTCACAGACCTGTAACAACTTCTTTAAGAGGCTCCTCTGTTCTCCACTCGTTACCTGTATTAATGGCACCTGTTTGAACATGTTATCAGTATAAAAGACACCTGTCCACAACCTCAAACAGTCACACTCCAAACTCCACTATGGCCAAGACCAAAGAGCTGTCAAAGGACACCAGAAACAAAATTGTAGACCTGCACCAGGCTGGGAAGACTGAATCTGCAATAGGTAAGCAGCTTGGTTTGAAGAAATCTGTGGGAGCAATTATTAGGAAATGGAAGACATACAAGACCACTGATAATCTCCCTCGGTCTGGGGCTCCATGCAAGATCTCACCCCGTGGGGTCAAAATGATCACAAGAACGGTGAGCAAAAATCCCAGAACCACACGGGGGGACCTAGTGAATGACCTGCAGAGAGCTGGGACCAAAGTAACAAAGCCTACCATCAGTAACACACTACGCCGCCAGGGACTCAAATTCTGCAGTGCCAGACGTGTCCCCTTGCTTAAGCCAGTACATGGCCAGGCCCGTCTGAAGTTTGCTAGAGAGCATTTGGATGATCCAGAAGAAGATTAGGAGAATGTCATATGGTCAGATGAAACCAAAATTGAACTTTTTGGTAAAAACTCAACTCGTCGTGTTTGGAGGACAAAGAATGCTGAGTTGCATCCAAAGAACACCATACCTACTGTGAAGCATGGGGGTGGAAACATCATGCTTTGGGGCTGGTTTTTTGCAAAGGGACCAGGACGACTGATCCGTGTAAAGGAAAGAATGAATGGGGCCATGTATCGTGAGATTTTGAGTGAAAACCTCCTTCCATCAGCAAGGGCATTGAAGATGAAACGTGGCTGGGTCTTTCAGCATGACAATGATCCCAAACACACCGCCCGGTCAACGAAGGAGTGGCTTCGTAAGAAGCCTTTCAAGGTCCTGGAGTGGCCTAGCCAGTCTCCAGATCTCAACCCCATTGAAAATCTTTGGTGGGAGTTGAAAGTCCGTGTTGCCCAGCAACAGCCCCAAAACATCACTGCTCTAGAGGAGATCTGCGTGGAGGAATGGGCAAAAATACCAGCAACAGTGTGAAAACCTTGTGAAGACTTACAGAAAACGTTTGACCTCTGTTATTGCCAACAGAGGGTATATAACAAAGTATTGAGATAAACTTTTGTTATTGACCAAATACTTATTTTCCACCATAATTTGCAAATAAATTCATAAAAAATCCTACAATGTGATTTTCTGGATTTTTTTTCTCATTTTGTCTGTCATAGTTGAAGTGTACCTATGATGAAAATTACACGCGACTCATCTTTTTAAGTGGGAGAACTTGCACAATTGGTGGCTGACTAAATACTTTTTTGCCCTACTGTATACACATGAGATGAGTAATGTAGGGTATGTAAACAAAGTGGCATAGTGATACATGTATTACATAAAGATGGCAAGATGCAGTAGTGATATAGAGTACAGTATATACATATGAGATGAGTAATGTAGGGTATGTAAACATTATATTAAGTGGCATTGTTTAAAGTGGCTAGTGATACATTTTTTACATCAATTTCCATTATTAAAGTGGCTGGAGTTGAGTCAGTATGTTGTCAGCAGCCACTCAACAACATAACAGCCAAACCAGCTTTGCTGGGGCGAGTAATGTTCAGTGGGCTGTTCTCTCAGATGTCTGGAAGTAGCTGGGATCAACCCAGAACGCACGGATCAACCCTTAAAGAGATGGGTGGGGCTAAGGCTTAAGAGGGGGTGAACAATGCTGAATGGGTGTAGACAAAGAGCTCTCCAATAGTAGTACCAAAACATTTAAGGAGAAGTTTATCTAAAGTTCCATACATAACACTTGTATTTTCATCAACATTTATAATGAGTATTTCTGTAAATTGATGTGGCTCTCTGCAAATTCACTGCATGTTTTGGAACTACTGAACATAACACGCCAATGTAAAATTAGGTTTTTGGATATAAATATGCACTTTATCGAACAAAACATACATGTATTGTGTAACATGAAGTCCTGTGAGTGTCGCCTGATGAAGATCAAAGGTTAGTGATTCATTTTATCTCCTTGTGCTTTTTTTTTACTCTTGTCTTTGGCTGGAAAAATGGCTGGGTTTTTCTGTGACTTGGTGGTGACCTAACATATTCGTTTGTGGAACTTTCGCTCTAAGGAATTCTTGAAATCCCACAATGTGGCTGGATTAATGAGAATTGTATCTTTAAAATGGTGCCTAATACTTGTATGTTTGAGAAATTTGATTTGTGAGATTTCTGTTGATTTGTATTTGGCACCCTGCAATTTCATTGGCTGTTGGCGAGGGGTTCCTCTAGCGGAACGTGGTTCCCAGACAGGTTAATATGGTCAAATTCGGAAACTATAATTTCAAAAACAAAACGTTTATACTTTCGGTGAAATATGGAACCGTTCAGTATTTTATCAAACGAGTGGCATCCAGTCTAAATATTGCTATTACATTGTACCACCTTCAATGTTATGTCATAATTATGTACAATTCTGGCAAATTAATTACGGTGTTTGTTAGGAAAAAAGGGTCTTCACACAGCTCGCAACGAGCCAGGCGGCCCAAACTGTTTGCTCTGCTCTGCCTCTGCTTGCACCGAACACAAGAGAAGTGACACGATTTCCCTAGTTAATATTGCCTGCTAACATGACTTTCTTTTAACTAAATATGCAGGTTTAAAAATATATACTTGTGTATTGATTTTAAGAACGACATTGATGTTTATTGTTAGGTACATTGGTGCAACGACAGTGCTTTTTTCACGAATGCGCTTTTGTTAAATCACCCCATTTGGCAAAGTGGGCTGTGATTTGATGAGAAATTAATAATCACTGCATTGATTATTTGCAATGCAGGACAAGCTAGTTAAACTAGTAATATCATCAACCATGTGTAGTTAACAAGTAAATATGTTAAGATTGATTGTTTTTTATAAGATAAGTTTAATGCTAGCTAACAACTTACCTTGGCTCCATGCTACAGGTGGTCAGCCTGCCACGCAGTCTCATGGAGCGCAATGTAAATAGGCCATAATTGGCGTCCAAAAATGCCGATTTCCGATTGTTATGAAAACTTGAAATCGGCCCTGCCGATCAACCGGTCGACCTCCAATGCATACCCCACAAGACATGCCACCATAGGTCTCTTCACAGTCCCCAAATCCAGGACAAACTATGGCACAGTACTACATAGACACAGTACTACAGAGCCATGACTGCATGGAATTCTATTCCACACCAAGTAACTGATGCAAGCAGTAAAATGTTATTTTTAAAAACACTTTATGGAACAGCAGGGACTGTGAAGCAACACAAACATAGGCACAGGCATACACACACGATAACATACGCACTACACATGGATTTTGTGTTGTAGATATGTGGTAGTATTTAACCTTAATTTATTTAACGAGGCAAATCAGTTAAGAACCAATTCTTATTTACAATGACGGCCTACCCCGAATGATGTTGGGCCAATTGTGCACCACCCTATGAGACTCCCAAATACAGCCGGTTGTGATACAGCCTGGAATCGAACCAGGGTCTGTAGTGACACCTCTGGCACTGTGATGCAGTGTCTTAGACCGCTGCACCACTCGGGAGCAGTGGTGTATTGTAATGTTTTTAAAATTGTATAACTGCCTTAATTTTGCTGGACCCCAGGACAGTAGCTGCTGCCTTGGGAGCAGCTAATGGGGAGCCATAATAAATACAAACAGTGTATCTGTACAAAGGTTAACAATATTGAATTTGGAGTTAGTAATGAATAAAAAAATATATACCTCCTGTAGGGACAGTGCTCTTGAAAGGGTTCTTCAAAACACAGCCTCTGCATTTCTGGCCTGGGCATGAGGATTCTGTGTGTGTCCATTTTCATCTGCCAAGGTAAGGTTTACCTCCTGTAAAGCAGTGTACTTAGGGCAAGGAGTTTTTCCTGACCATGGGAAACTGGGCACGCAAACACACACCCTACCTCCCATTTCCACTGGTCTACGCAGCAGAGCTGCAAACCTTGATGGGAAGCATTTCTTCCTTTGGCATCTTGTGTCTCTAAACCGCTATAGGCCATTACCACAGCAGCCAGTAACACATTTCATCCCTTCTTTCCTCCATCCCCCTTTCCTGCCCTCTCTTTAATACAATAGATCTAAGGTAATAGAATCAAGCCCACGAAGCTCCAGCTCGCTCTCCTCTCCTCAGTCATTGGTATAGTAGGGGAAAGTCCTCTCTGTTATCTCCTGTGGTTAACATCATATTGTGCTGCTCCCAGCTTGTCATGTGATTGAGGCTGTATACCCATACCGCCACAGCAACTATCACCAAACTTTCCTAGATTGTATTGCATGTCTGAACTGGCATAGATATTACTCAGATTACAGATAGCCTCCTCTCTTAAAAGACAGGTTCTGGGAATTGGTCTCGGACAGGTTTCGAAACCAACCAAGGTCCTCTACAAAAGCATTGCGAGACTGAGAACTAGACCCAGACCAACTCTACGTGCCATCTTTTCTCAATGTAATGAGGGCAATAATAACATAGGCACTATGCAGCTGTGACATTGACAATGGATATTATAAATTATATTGCACATCTATAGCATTTCAAATGCTGCAGTTCTGCCTTTCGTATAATGTTAACCTGAGATTGAAAAATACACATACTGAGCAGCTGTCCCCATGCCCTACTTACTGTCTTGTATTGTTAAATCACATTAAATGTACACTACAATAGGCTGCTAGTACAGGGTAATGTGTTTGTAGGGGTTTTGTATGGCTTTAATGTTCTGCACCGGCAGTTATTTTCATGGTCCTTCTCTTCTTCCTTTCATCCACAGAGGGGGAAATTGACTGCTTCACAAACGGAACCCAAACCTGCATCAGCAGCACCTGAATAAATAAAACCCAGTCAAACAGGTCTTCCACCAGCACAGCGTTTTGGAAGGATTCCTTTGGTACTAAAGTAAACAGCACACAGAATGTAATGCTGGTGATATCAATGCTGAGAAGTGGGCCCTACCGTCCGAGGCAACTGCTGAGAGATACAAAAACCATGGGTCCCCTTACACCAACTTTACTATGAAACACGATATATTCAAAAATATGTGGACACACCTTCAAAATTAGTGGATTCAGCCATTTCAGCCACAACCGTTGCTGACAGGTGTATAAAATCGAGCAAACAGCTATGCAATCTCCATCGACAAACATTGGTTGTAGAATGCCTTACTGAAGAGCTCAGTGACTTTCAACGTGGCACCGTCATAGAATGCCATCTTTCTAACAAGTCAGTTCGTCAAATTTCTGCCCTGCTAGAGCTGCCCCGGTCAATTGTAAGTGCTGTTATTGAGAAGTGGAAATGTCTAGGAGCAACAACGGCTCAGTCCGAAGTGGTAGGCCACACAAGCTCACAGAACGGGACCCGCCAACTGCTGAAGCACTTCGTCTGACCTCGGTAGTGAGTGTTGCAACCGAATTCCAAACTGCCTCTGGAAGCAACGTCAGCACAATAACTGTTTGTCAGGAGCTGCATGAAATGGGTTTCCATGGCCGAGCAGCCGCACACAAGCCTAAGATCACCATGCGCAATGCCAAGCATAAGCTGGAGTGGTGTAAAACTCACTGCCATTGGACTCTGGAGCAGTGGAAATGGGTTCTCTGAGTGATGAATCACGCTTCACCATCTTGCAGTTCGACGGACAAATCTGAGTTTTACGGATGCCAGGGGAACACTACCTGCCTGAATGCATAGAGCCAAATTTAAAGTTTGGTGCAGGAGGAATAATAGTCTGAGGCTGTTTTCATGGTTCGCGCTAGGTCACTTAGTTCCAGTGAAGGGAAATCTTAAAGCTACAGCATACAATGACATTCTAGACCAGAGGTCACCAACCGGTCGATCGCGATCGACTTGTTGATCTCCAAGGCATTTCTAGGCGGACGCCAAACAATTCTGCACAAACTCTGCCTTCCCGGTGGGCCTGGAGAGGAAATCCAAGTGCACTATGCCACCGCTGGCCAATCAGATTGCTCAGATGACCGAGTCTGCAGTAACGTAGCAGGCATAAAAGAAAGCTACGGCAAAATTGATACTGTGAGATTTCAAAATGTTTAAAACCATGATTAGAGAGAGACTGCCAACAAATACAGAAAAGAGCTTCTGTTTTTACGAGTGAGTTATAGTTCGTACTCAGCACTGTCAACTCATCACTGTCAACACTTTTATGCGCCTTCTTCCTATTTCCACTCAGCCCTTCAACAAGCAGTGCAGCAGTAATGAATGAGTAGGAAACTAACTATAGGCTTGCGTTGTTATTATTAGTGGCTTGAGTCTTAATATCGAGGAATATTTCACTTTCTCTGTTCATAGGAGAAACAACATGAATTTGTGCATGAGGCAGAAATAATGCGGTGCGACTCGCATTTCACCATCAGCTGGATGATGGTGTCCTTTTTGGTCAGTATCAGTGGAGGAAAGGGAGAGTGAAGGGATGTTGAAAGGGGGACCCTCATTCTCCTCTCTTCCCTCTGCTGCAACTGACCATCAGATGCAGGCACCATCAGCCCAGTAAAATAAAAAGCAAATTATTTAAATGTATGCTCACTCAGCTGTGCCTCACACGTACAATGGATCTATTACCGGTGTGATCATATAGCCTACCTCAATTTTTTAAATCAAATTTAAAAAACTGTCCCAAACAATGCATTGGCAGGTAAATTTAAGCAAAGCCAATATGCGGTGATAATATATTGGGCCTATAGCTTACTGCACAAACCTCATTGCTACAGTACTGTTTTTAATTGGTTTATGTTGCATAGGCTTATGTTTTTAAAGTCATGATAAAAACAAATCTGAACAGTAGATCTCGGCTTGCATTTTGACTCAGAAAGTGGTCTTGACTCAGAAAAGGTTGGTGACCACTGTTCTAGATGATTCTGTACTTCTAACTTTGTGGCAACCGTTTGGGAAACGCCCTTTCACGTTTCAGCATGACAATGCCCCCGTGCACAAAGCGAGGTCCATACAGAAATGGTTTGTCGAGATCGGTGTGGAAGAACTTGACTGGCCTGCACAGAGCCCTGACCTCAACCCCATTGAACACCTTTGGGATGAATTGGAAAGCCAACTGCAAGCCAGGCCTAATCGCCCAACACCAGCGCCTGACCTCACTAATGCACGAGGGTGAATGGAAGCAAGTCCCTGCAGCAATGTTCCAACATCTAGTGGAAAGCCTTCCCAGAAGAGTGGAGGCTGTTATAGAAGCAAAGGGGGGACCAACTCCATATTAATGCCAATGATTTTGGAATGAGATGTTCGACGAGCATGTGTCCACATACTTTTGGTCATGTACTGTACTTGAATGAGCACATTCAGTGCAGTGACTGGAAAAATACCATTCAGCTGTCATGTGCCCTGGGGGTATCATAGGCACCCCCACCCCATTTAATTTCAAGGGGCTTTATTGGCATGGGGAACATATGTTAACATTGCCAAAGAAAGTGAAGTAGATAATACACAAGTGAAAAACTAAAATTACACTAACAGAAGTTCCGCTCTCGCCACAGTTTAATGACAGGTCGTAAATTCCTTTGGACATGCAGTGTTTAGAGCGAGAGAACAAAGAACTAGACTTGCCCAAACTCCTAATCCCCAAAATGGGAGAATTAAACATCTGTACTTTTGGGAATGGTCCGTGGACACAAAGGACAGTTATGACGAGTGTGTTTCATTTGGTGATCTCGTGATCTCAAGGACAGGAAACACACATAACAGTATCTCTTAATGTGTACATTTCCCAGCTGTCAGGTTTACATCTAAATATTGTGAAAAGTATGTGATTAAACATGAAGTCATTTGTGAAAAGATGTAATGTGATGTTAACCTTCTAAATGAGAAAAAAATGGGTTTTCATATAAAGTTAACCAAGTCAGTAACCACACCCACGAGAGCATAGACATTACGTAGCGTCATGTACCGGCCCTTTTCTCTGAAGTGTATAAAACCACGCGTGACAAAATGTACATTTTCATGCCAAAGAGACCCACGGTAAGCCGGACGTCTCGAATTGTTAAGATCACGCAAACCCCGGTGTTAGCTAAGGTTGCAAATGGTTGAATTTCTAAGACTAGAAAACATGCAGCGGATGCGACATGTTGAAGTAGTTGGCACTACAACTCTACCAAAGGACAAGACCATACCACGTGGAAAATTGGCTACATGGCTGGAAATGGTTCAACTCAGACTATCGATCACTACAGAATAAGAGCAAATCTTAGACATAATTACTAGTCTGCAGCTAGAAATTACCTAAGTCTAGAATGAGAATACCGACAACTGCGGAAGCATCTATCTATGAGAATATTTCCGAATGGTACCAACTACAACCACGAAAGACATCGTGACTTCTGGGAAAGTGAACCAGAGACTCTGATGAACCCTACAGAACGATCAAGGATTCCAAGACAAACATATACATTTCAATTATTCAGGAATGAGCGGCCGTTCATGTGCAATGGATTAGCATTTCAATTAATAGGTTATTCTGTTTGTCGTGAATCCATTTGGTCTTTCCCGCTCTCTCAGTCCCCACCCCTTTCCTTTGTCATCCAAGACGTCATATCGGCTTAGCCCACTAGGGACTTTTCTATCATTGTTAGTAACCATTATCTACTGTTGGTTTGTTATGCATTTCTGTGATTATTTAGTTAGTAAATAAATAATTAAGCCAATTTGTATATTGCTGATAATGTAAACTAGGGTTCATGCAGATAACCAATAATTTTACGACGTTCAGATGAGAATGAGAAGGTAAAGAATAATTAATGACTGAAATGTAAGAGATCTTTAGATCGCTAAGAGTTCATTCGGAAGACGGAACTCCTTAAATAAACATCTCCGTGGTGCCCCAGGTTATTAATGAGTTAATTGTTGCGTGATTTAATTCAATCACATAATCAATTAAACATTAGGTAATCGATTTGATAAAATAGCACGTCATTAATGAGTCACAGGCACGACAGCCATTTTGTGACATAACAGTCAGACGGTTTCTTCTAATGAATGGAGGTTTGGGGTGTATCTGGAGAAACTGCTATTTGGGGGCCAATTCTTTAGTGTAGCCATGGTTTGCAATGTCTCCCTCCTGACACTGGCCATGACACATGTAACGATGTAGTTAATGTGTAGGTCTCTGTCTTTACACCATGCTGATACCCTGTGTGAGGTTGAATGGGCTGTCTCTAAAACCTCTGCGCGCCACACGCCAACACAGAGGTAAACAAAGAATTAACCCTTGAAAATTAGCACGCCATGCCAGTCCATTCAAATTGAGGTAAATGATAGAATTACAGTTCTATTGCTGTGTTGCACTGTGTGGCGTTTATGGTCTGACTGAACGAGAACAACCTTACTGAACTCAAATGTATAGTTGTGCTATGACTGAGTGTGTGGTGGGGTTTGACCTTTAGGAGTTATCGCCTTGATATTTTAATAGAAGAATAGAGGAATTTTTTATTTTATGAATTATTAGGACTAAATTACCCTTTCCCTTAAATCTATTTTTTTCTCTTACATTTCATTTAAACAGATCATTAACTTAAGCAGCCAAGTTGCTGTCTACGGGGAAAAAAATAGCCAGAAATGCCAGTGAATGAAGATGACACACGCTGATTTATACACCAAAACATCCTTACCCCGAGCACCATCTTTAAAATGAAAAACTCAAACAGCTTCTCATCTGTCTTGTTGGGGGAAGAAGTGTTTAAGCAGTGCTTAGCAAGCAAACAGCAAGAGCAGGGAGATCATTTTAGAGTTATTCAAAATGCCTAACTGGGCCCATCAACATGAGTTATCCCAGCACTGTGCTGCTCGGCAGACTGCTATTGGTCTGGTTACTGGGAAGTAGCAGCTCTTCTGAGAACTGATACAGCTATGATAACTGCTCTGGGAACAGCAAAGACACTGTACTTGGAATTACCAGAAGCAAAAAGCCAACTTGCTTGTAAGAATTTCAGAAAAAGCTTGACAGAATAATTGTGAGATGACAGTATGGGTACTTGGGGAATATTGCAAGATGAAATTGCGAAGTAATCTGGTCATTTAGAGTCACAAAAAGTCAGGAGCAGTGTGTGTTCGTTCTTACTTTCTCAGGTGTTCATGCTCCTTCAGAAACAGTTCTGTTCTTCTGTTGTTTACTCCTGAACCACTCTTGTATGTCCTGTTGGACAGAAAGAGAGAATGGGTTTAATTAATATGACACACAAACTACTCAAGATGACATCACTGCTATGACCATATTAAATATTTAAATTAAAAATTGATCCTGATTAATCTAAGGTATTACCAAATTCAGCCACGATTGTATCAAACACAACATCTATGGATTCATCAATGTGACCATTTGAAACAAGGTTTGTCTATGTAGCTAGTCCAAGCAGACGGGCACAGTTGGTAAATTAACTCCTCCATGTATAATAGGAGGCCAGCCATGATGAGGTGGTTTAAAGAGCCAGCTATAGGACTGCAGTAGATGTACAGCTCTTTTAAAGCAGCCTGGCCTGAATGGAAAACACTGAGGATGGTTTCTCCTGCTGTCAACATCACCATGTAAAATTAACTCACTGACTAAGAAGTCGCTCTGGAAAAGAGTGTCTTAGTCAGTTTAACTCTACCTACAAGTACATATTACCTCAACTAACCGGTGGCCCCGCACATTGTTCCGGTACCCCATGTATATAGCCTCACTTGTTATGTTACTGCTGTTATAATTATTTGTTACTTTTATTTTCTATTTTTTACTAAACACTTATTTGTCAAAAAAAATCATCATAATAATCTTGAAACTTCTTAAAGCATTGTTGGTTACGGGCTTGTAAGTAAGCATTTCACTGTAAGGTCTTCACCTGTTGTATTAGGCACATGTGACCAATAAGATATTTGATTTGTGAAATGTACACATTTTGTGTCGCAGAGGGGATGGTGACAGGTCGCCACTGTGCTGGCCAGGGGCCTCATGATATTATCCCAACACCGAAGTGCAGATACAATATGTATTAATATGTATTTGATAGTGCGATTTTATTACGATGGAGACAAGAGAGCGTGAGAAAATGAGTTTTAAATCAGTGATAGAAATAAAAGTGCTGAAGACATGCTGGCTTACTATTTTAAAAGAAGGATGGAGAACAAGCTATAAGATGAAAAATACTGGCGTTTTTGCGCAGGTACAGCAGACTAGCGCTAGCTGACGCTAACCAGCTATACTTGGAAACAAATCGATACTTGGAGTCAAAGTATTGTTATAATATCATCCAAAATAATATTGCAATATGCAACTAGCGATTTTTTTCCACCATCACTGGTGCTGGCCCGGAGTGCTGCTCCATAGCTTAGTGTGTGTGTTGGCCAGGGTGATCTGTTGACCCTGCTAGGGCCATATAGTTGTGGGAGAAGTACAATGAAAATGGATGACGAGGTAGTAATGGAGTGGTCCACATCTCAGAGGGATTGGCTGGTCATTCCTACAGTAACAGTGTTAGAAGGCTTGCTGGTCATTGTGCTAACGCTAGTTAGCATTGGCTCGCAAAACTACCTCCAACTTCCTTCAAACTGGACACAGAGACATAAAAATGATATCCACCAGTTCATCCAACTCTGGGGAAGTAGATACCAAATTCAGAAGAATCCTTTAAAAGATGGTTGGAGCCATGTGTGTGTGTGTGGTATGGTTGTAAACAGAAATAGCCCTGATCTTGACTGCTTACTTAAGCAGCCACACACACCCAGTCAGGTATGCAGAAGATCTACTGCCACCTGGTGGGCAACAGGGGAATGTGTGCTACACAAGAAAGACACCACTCAGCCCCACATGCTTCAGGGTTTCTAGAACCATTTCAATAATGGTTAATTAAGTTTGAGCTGAAATAAATAAATAAATATTTATTTCCGCACCTTGGGGGTTTGTGGTATATGGCTAATATACCACGGCTAATGTGTCGTTGTCGCATTGCGTCATGCCTAAAAACAGCCATTAGCCGTGTAGGCTACATGGTGAACAGTATAGACTTAAGCAATAAGGCCACACAAATATACCACACATCCTCGGGCCTTATTGCTTAAGTCTATACTGTTCACCATGTAGCCTACACAACGGCACACTGTTGATTAGGCCACTCACAGAGAAACCCGTCGACAGCTCCTTAGCGCTACTCTCAATTCCCACTGCAGCGGGTGCTATAGGAAGTGGCTGCTGGACTAGCTACAGGCTGTAAGCCCATAAGCACTTTATTGATGCTCTCCTTCCTCTCCACTGACCTGGGGAAAGGAGAGGCAGCCATTGTTTGAATACTAGATCCAGGAGGGGATGAATGCATAGAATCAGAATACTAATAGTAATTGAATAAGATCTCTATGATCAAATGTCTCTGCTGTAAACAAGAAGCTTGACTTTGACATCTAGCCACTTACATAGCAAGTTAGAAAACCGAATGCATAGCTGGAGCCCTGAGCTAGATATAATTTGACATCTTAGATTTCTTATAGTTATAATTAACTTTGTTATAATCCTACCATCGGTATACGGTATATCGCCCAAGCCTACTAACGAACATCCATGGTGGATAATGTGTTATGTCATGTTGGCAGGGATCTTTTAAATATACTTATAGGGGGCATCGTCTGGTTACAGGAAGTAATACATCACTTAAGAAATAATGCAAACAGTATTGGTAAGAGTACGCATGATTGCATGGTGAACTTATAAAACAGCGCAACATACTATATTGATTCAAAGAAGCCCAACAACATTACAGTGGAGTTTGACATAAGCTAAGTAACTAGGATGGCCACCAAACAAACAGTTGCAAGCTGCCATAATATTGATCGACATAACATGAATTGATATATGGGAAGTCTCAAAGGACACCATTGAATGACACGAGGCTGAAAATGTGCCAGAGCGGGTTGCCAAGATGACTTACTAATACAGTCCAAGGTCTGTATGAAGCTTGACATACTGTACAGTAAATGGGTAGGAAGAACAAGAGGATACAACAGTTATTGTACTAGAACAGATGGCAAATTATTTTTAGTCAAGTTAGCCAAGTAGCAAAGAAGAAGACAAAATGACTATAGGTTAATTTTATAACGACTGTATAGTATCATGTATTGCTGTATCAGAAAAACTGAAATGGCTTTAGAACTTGTGGAACTTGACAAAATGGACAACTGTTACAGAATAGTGGCGAAGCCTCCCAGTGGTGCCCTGACAGACTACCACCTCTCCCTCTACATTCCATCACTTTCTCCCTCAGATTCGCCATTTCTCTGAGTTTCATGGAAATGGAAACTGAGTCTCGGCATCTGCATGACTGCCTGTGTCTCTCAACTCAATGCTTGATAGTACAAGACAATAGGGGTTCTTGTTAGTTTAGTGCTGATTTATTGATAATGAGCACTGTCGTTAGCTTCAGTAGCTTGGCTATTAGTGTGTTAGTTCAGCCTTAGTACGCCACAAGATTCAAGCACGTGGGCTTTGAAAGCACTACAACACCAGTCTAAATCCTTGAGGAGCAGCATGTACAGCACCTTCGGAAAGCATTCAGAACCCTTGACTTTCTGCATTTTGTTACGTTACAGCCTTATACTAAGGTTGTGTTATACTAAAATGTATTAAATTAAAAGTCCTCCGCAATCAACACACAATACCCCATGACAGAGCAAAAACAGGTTTAGAAAAGGTTTGCAAATGTATTGAAAATAAAAAAAAACAGAAATATCTTATTTACATAAGTATTCAGAACCTTTGCTATGAGACTCTAAATTTAGCTCAGGTGCATCCTGTTTCCATTGATCATCCTTGAGCTGTTTCTACAACTTGATTGGAGTACACCTGTGGTAAATTCAGTGGATTGGACATGATTTAGAAAGGCACACACAGCTGTCTATATAAAAGGTCCCAGAGTTGACAGTGCATGTCAGAGAAAAAACCAAGCCATGAAGTCAAAGGAATTGTTCGCAGAGGTTGTGTGTAGATTGCAGGTATTTTTTTTATTTATTTTTAGAATAAGGCTGTAACCTTAAATGTGGAATAAGTCAAGGGGTCTAAATACTTTCTGGAGGCACTCTTGTAGTATCTCATTTCCCAATGTGTATGTTAATGCTTACAGTACATCATACTCATGTAGGCTACATGGATCAGAATGCATACAATAATAAAAATGCTCCTTTGGGGACTTTAGTGATGACTAAGACAGGATAGGAATACCACTAAAACAAAGCTCACATTCCCATCACATTGTGTGGGTGGGCAGTAATGTTCTTTTATCAAGCAGAACAATTATAAATTCAGTCCACAGCCAACAGAACAGTGAAACGTTCATTCCCAGGCACCATGAGGTTTGGTTTATTGTGGAGCACAAGCAGAACACACATGACTGGATGGAACAACAGAGAGCACTGATGCATAAGGCTATATGCTTATATAAAGGAGGGTGTGTGTGTGCTCAATAGGAATCCTGCAGTGATCTTGTGGTGCGGCCTGATGCATCTTATATAGATCAATAAGCCATTAGAACACAGACAATAGTCATGGTCTGGTTGCCTAGCCCTCATTTAAATCTCCTCATTCACTACCAAACCAATCAGTGGAGCACTGAGCACCTTCTCTCTCATTGGAGGCCCATGGGTGTAGGCTGGGTGGTAAACCATAAAAATAAAAAACTGTATTCATTCAAGGACCGGTTTAGATTTTTACTTTACCTTCTATTAAATAACTGCAATTGAATCCAAAAACAGTCAAAGGGGAGAATAATTATTCTCATAAAGGAAACCTGATGAAATACAGGCATATACTAAGACAAAAAAAAGTGACAGCGACAACAAATTCGCACAGGAAATGACGAAATGTAGGAAAATGTAGGAAGTGAGTGCTGGAATTCAACAAATAACTATGGAAATGGGAACCATTGGTCGAGTACCAGAGGTTACAATAGAGGATTTTCATTCCTATGCAATGTTCTACAAATAGGACTATTAATTTTTTATTTAAAAAAAAAAATGTTTTACACAAATATTTAACCTTTATTTAACTAGGCAAGTCAGTTAAGAACAAATTTGTATTTACAATGACGGCCTACATTTTAACAGTGGGTTAACTGCCTTCTGTGAATGACAGAGTTTTACCTTGTCAGCTCGGTGACTCGATCTAGCAACCTTTCGGTTACTGGTCCAACGCTCTAACCACTTAGCTACGTGCCGACTACTTCACTGTCAGTTTTGTATTCCTATTATTTTTGGTTGAAGTTTATTTTAACAGTATAAAGCAATCAGAATGGAGAAAGTTCATTAAAACTACTAAGAATACATTTGTTGCCATGCACTACCGCTAAGCCTATTTAGAACTATTTTTAATCAGAAACATCAAATACCATCAAAAATGTGAAAACTACAGTAATATGATAATTTGTATGCATGGGTATGAGGTAAGTGAGGTAGCTACGTACATGGGTTGGGGTAAAGTGACTAGGCAACAGGATAGATTGACAGTAGCAGCAGCGTATGTGGTGAGTGTGAAAGTGCCCATAAAGAAAGTTTCAATGCAGCGTTGTACCCTTTCATTGTATATGCCTTCGCCACCCTGCCCGAAGTGGATGAACTGTCACTACAACATTTTTTATTTAACTTCAACATCTAAACAGCGTACAGGACTGGTATTTTATTTTCACTGTTACATGATCAGGGATTTGAGACGCACATGAGGGTGTGTTCTTACATAGAGAACCATAATATTCAATATAATCATATGTTTTATCAAATCGCCCTTTTCAGTTGAAATAGTCGAACCCAATCTGTTGTTTCAAGTCAGTACTTGTTTCAAGTGGGTACAAAGTTTTATGGTAAGACAGGATCTAAGGAGGGATGGCTGGCTGGAGGGAGAGATACTCACTCAATGTCTTTCCGGACAGACCCCAGCAAATCTTCTCTCTCCCGGATGGCAAGGAAGTTGGCTTTGGTTTTGTGGGATTCGTGAGTGTAGTCCTAGGGTACATCAACAAAAAAAACAGTAGTTAATTAAGGGAATGAAAAACCATTAACCATGGAAGTGAAAATGATGCATGCAGAGCTCAAGGTAGGAGGACTAAGTTCTGAGAGAGGAATAGGCGAGAGATGGTGAGTGAAACAAAGAAAGAGCGGGAGAGAGAGGGAGGGATAAAGAAAAAAAAATTGAAAGTAAGAGAAGACAGACGGACCTGCAGAATGTCTCTGTGTCTCTGGAGCGTGTGCATCAGGGCTGCGTTGAGGGACGTCACCCCTGGGGTGCTGGTGTACTCCGCCATCTTGTCGTTCACACCCGTGAGCTAAGAGACACAGCACCGTCAGTACACATACACACAACAATGCTGAATACTACTTGAGGACCAAAATCCATTCTGAAATTTCATATAACCTGCATACAATGATAATTACTTGCTGGGAAGTCTTACTTTGGCCAGCAGCTGTTCAATCTCCACAGACATGGTCTCAAACATTCTATCCTGTGTCGAGTTGTTGAGGAGGGGAGTAGTATCCGAGTTGCTATAGGGCAGAAAGGAAGAAAAGGAGGGAGAGAAAGACCATTAGGACTAGCAACATGTGAGCTTGGTGGAGGTACTGTATCACCATATTTGTAACACCTATCAGTTATTTTAGATCCATAAACACCAAGAAAAAGCATGTTTAAAGGAGAATCTCCATTGAAAGTACTTTTTAGTCCAGAAGGCTTAATCTCGGTTCTGGGAAACTGTCCCCAAAGTTGTAGTTGTAGTGGCAGGCCTCATGTGTAATGTAGGACCTAGGCCATGGGGGAAGGTGTTAGGGATAAAAAAGGAACGGGTCTTAGTCTTACCTGTCTCCTCGACGGCCATCTCTGGAGCTGCTGTAGCTAGTACACAGTTTACTGAAGGACACCAGCTTCAGATCCAGCTCATTCTCCAGCTGCCTGGCCTGCTTTCGCAAATCTGGGATGTGCAACATACATAAACACACACCGTTTGGAATTGAGAAACATGGTTGGCGTCAACAGCAACGTACGTCTACAGAAAGATTGTAATCCAAATAGCTGAAATCAGTCATTAAATCAGATGTCTTGCTGTCTTTTTCGTATCGAAAGTTAACGAACTTTAACATACATTCAGATGTTTATCTATATAATAGTGGTAGGTAGCTACGGTTCGCTAAGTGGAGACAAAAAAACAACCAGGCAGCACTCTAATCACCCTGTTGCTGTTGACAATACAACTTTGCTGGCTAACCAACTACTTTAGTTAGCTAGCACAAAAACAACTTTGCTTAGGTTGGCTTATCATTTAGCTAAATAACTACTGTTAGCTAGCGAGGTGAAACTGAAATCACATAGCTAGTTAATCAACTCGACAGCAACCTAGCTAGTATACTAACTATTGTATACAACTAATCTAAAATAGCTAGCTACAACCTAAAGTATGCATAGCTATGTGAAACTAGCTGGCTATGCTAACAAACATTAGCTAGCTAGCTGACGAAGTTAACATTACATCGGTGAACGTTTCACTTGCTAGCAAAAGCTTGTTTTGCTAGCTAGCTAACTGGGCTCTTAGACAGGCCACCCAACCCAACAGCATGACGATTTGCTCCAAATTTGACAACACTTTTGGCCTGTAAACACCGTTATAATTTACCAAACATCGTTGTAAATGTATCCAATGACTGTCTGATCGCACCCTAGTTGTGCCAGTTTGCCACCTCACCTTCCCAGTAGTTGCTGCTTCCTCCTGCCATTTTTGTCCAACGTCATCAGCTGACGCACGGCCCACGGACTGTACTTGAAAACTCCTACAACTGTACACTACAACAGCGCCTCCCCGCGCTGTTAACTAGTCATGTGCAGCTTCCATTGACAAACTGGTCAGAACCTTGGGAACAAAAAAAGCAGTGTATGTATAGCCTCAAACAGTAATTGAAAGAGGAATGATTTTATGAGAAAGACAGCTACAGACCACACCTGTCAGCAGAAGAGAATGTTGCCGTTATAGACTTCTTTTCATAAGCTGTGTCGACAGAAGCAATGAGGAATGTTGTGAAACTGGTCCTATTCTTGCTCTACATTCTTCCCCTCCCCATAGAAATAAAATGGTAAATGCTAGTAGTCTGCAACACAAACAACTGCATTGACATCTCAAAATCCAGCCTATTAAACTGACTTAAACAAAATCTGCAGTAACACATTTTTAACCTTTCACAGCAGCCACCATGCAAATTGTCTTCATTCAAAACATTAATTCATTGGCTGTCCACTAGTGGCAATAGTGGGTCAATAGAAGATGCTAAAATGGAGAATCTGCATTAACATTTTTGCTGCTATGTTGCTGCTGAATGACATCTCTGAGAAGAGATTAGTGTAGAGTCAAACCAATACAACGAATTAGGACATAAAACCATATTGAAAGAAAAGTATTTATTTCATCAATGTGTCTTGAAGAATGTTCATGTCAACATGGTCTGTCATATGGGGCTCCCGAGTGGCGCAGCGGTTTCAGGCAATGCAACTCAGGGCTTCCCTACAGACCCTGGTTCGATTCCAGGCTGTATCACAACCGGCCATGACTGAGAGTCCCATAGGGTAGCGCACAATTGGCCCAGCGTCGTCCAGGTTATTGTTTTGATTTGATTTGATTTGTTTGGCCGGGGTTGGCCGCCATTGTAAATAAGAATTTGTTCTTAACTGACTTGCCTAGTAAAATAAAAGGTTAAAATAAAAATAATCACCACAAACAGGTGTAACAGGTTGGTTTGTTATGAAATGTGTGTTGTATTGTCAGGGTTAACTTGAATTGCACTTATTTTTCTCACTCAAATACACTTGGCAACAGTTCATTATCTACAATCAATTCAGTTTCATATAAAAAGAAACAAAAATAACCATTTATATCAAAACACCAACATCCATTCAGAAAACACACGCTCTCCAGCTTTCTCTCTCACACACACACAGAAAGTAAAACAAAAATAACTTAATTTCTCACCCTCCCCTAAGATTAGCTGGCTTCGCTACAATAGTGATTATGTGCAACAGAGATGTAAGCTAGGAGTCAGTCACTCCTGTAGACTGGTGGTCCTCCTCCCTGGTCCTGAATAACTACATGGTGTACAGGGTTTTGTTCCAGCCCAGCACTAACACACCTGATTCAACTAACCAGTTACTCAATAAGACATTGATGAGAGTAGAATTGGGAGGGTCAGTGTTGGCCTGGAACAAGTCTGCACACCTCATACTCCTCATGACCAGGGTTGGTGACCACTGTTGTAGAGGAAGATGCCCTCCTCTGCTGGATGGTTCTAGAGCAGACATGTTGCACCTTTTCAGTAATGTAGGGCTGCCATCTACCATAAGGATTTGATATAATACAATTCTATCAGATGTACAAATAAATCATGAATGAATGCATGAAAAAAAATTAACAGCAAAAAGAGAAATAAAAGTAAATTACAACTAAATATACATCTATGTTGCTGCTGATTATTATAGCATGGGTAAGTCATTTGCCATCTTAAAAGGTCATTTTAAGATATGAAACATTTTAAACAAGCTGGTCTGTGAGTAGAAAGAAAAAAAGCATATATATTCTTTAAAAAACTTTTTTTTTTTAAAGAAAACCATCCATTTGTAATCTACAGTATTTGCATCTATTTCAAAGTGCTTTCCCTGAACAATTAAATGGGGAATCATGTATTTGTATTTAACATACAGTGCTTGTAGTACAATGCATAGAGGGCCTTGTGCTGTATGTCCAAGAGGGCACATGAATAAGCAGAGGGCAATAGAAGTGAAAACACATGCAGCCTGTGAACCCAGGCCCATTGCAAGGCTTCTGCTCTGAGAGTGCATCATTTAAAATACTCAAGAATCCTGGATGACTATTAGGTCTTCCATACCACCCGAGTATCTGATGGATCACAGATTATAATCTGTACTAGGCCATAATCTGGAGAGATTATAATATATTTACTATGCTTCTAGTACCCACACCACCACGCTTCTGTACTATAGCCCTACAAGAGAGTGGGGTGTCTAACTCTACAGCATCCAAGGCACTGTGTTTGATGCTCCCTCTGAAAGATTGGCTAGCTAGACTGGGACAACATTGACAAAAACCATGAGAAACTTCCATTTCTTGAATCATTTCAAATTACTGTAGTTAGTTTATTCCTTGGTACTAGTTCAAAGTATAAGTATCAAATACATATGGACAGGTTGATGAGTGGTTAGCTGCATGTGTGTGTTGCGTGCATGAAAAAAAAAAAAAAAAGGTTTCCCAGCTCCACTAGGCCTTTAGTGTGCATCCATGAACAGAGCCAAGCAGGTGCTGATTTGGACGAGTCATCTTGGACACCAGCCATAGAGGACAGTTGTAGACTCTGAAACACCTCTCTCTGGTGGGCTGGAGGACAGGCAAATAGGACCTGTGGAATCTTATAGGACAACAACAAGCCCTCCCTGCTCCACCTCTTCCTCCCTTTCCCTCCAGTAAAGCAGAGCCACAGAGCACAATACCAGCCAACTCAACAGTCACAGGAATGGGCAGTAGAGCAATTCAACAGTAACAGAGTGATGCTGAGACTAAAGATTTCTCATGTTTAAAATGTATGTCAAACAAAAACCTTTCAACTCTATCCACTCTAACTATTACAATTTCCACTGAACATTATACAAAAACACATTGACATGAAGAACAGTGCAGATGCAAATTTTGGTAACATAATGACGGCACCAACTGCACAAACCATCATTCTGTTACTAAACTTTGCATCAGCATTGTTCTTCAAGTAAATGTGTTTTTGTAAAATGTTCTATGGAAATTGTTAAAAGTAGTGCATAAGAGTTTTATGGTGTCCAACTTCGCAATCATTGGTTTTTGTTTTAAAGTGAAAAATCTGAGTCTCAGCATCACTCTGTTAATGTGGAATTGCCCAGTACTAACAGGATCGTATTCATTAGGGCACACCGTAGCAAAATGTTTTTGAACAACAGATAGCAAAAACAAGCGTTTCTTGTTGTCCCTTCCCTGCTTCCGTCTGTTTGCTGCCTAACGAATACGAACCAGGTTGGCCGTGTATGTATGTGGGATCTCAGAGTTTGTCGGCGTTGGTGTAGAGTGCATCTTCATCACTCTCACTCTCATCCTGGAACTCATTGGAGAGCAGGGATTTCTTGGAGCCCATGGACGTGAGGCGTATCTCATCCTCGTAATCGTCACGGTGCTGCCGCAGCCGGTGGAAACCATCCTTCTGCTGGTTGGACTTAGCAGAACACACGCACCAGATGATACAGGCTGTCACCACCAGGGCCGTCATGGAGGCCGCTGTAGGGAAGGAGAGACGAGCATGAGGTTATTTGGAAACTATTCAGACCCCGTGACTTTTCCCACATTGTTACGTTACAGCCTTATTCTAAAATTATTATTATTATTTTTTAATCCCCCTCAATCAATCTACACACAATACCCCAAAATAACAAAACAAAAATATGTATATGGGGGGGAAAAAAAAATATTACATTTACATAACTATTCAGACCCTTTACTCAGTACTTTGTTGAATCATCTTTGGCAGAGATTACAGCCTCAATCTTCTTGGGTATGATGCTACAAGCTTGGCACACCTCTCAAGCTCTGTTAGGTTGGATGGGGAGCGTCGCTGTACAACTATTTTCAGGTCTCTCCAGAGATGTTGATCAGGTACAAGTCCGGGCCACTCAAGGACATTCAAAGACGTGTCCTGTAGCCACTCTGGTGCGTTGCCTTGGCTGTGTGCTTAGGGTTGTTGTCCTATTGGAAGGTGAACCTTCGCCACCGCATGATGCTGCCACCACCATGCTTCACCGTAGGGATGGTGCCTGGTTTCCTCCAGACATGACGCTTGGCATTCAGGCCAAAGAGTTCAATCTTGGCATCATCAGAACAGAGAATCTTGTTGCTCGTGGTCTGAGAGTCTTTAGGTGCCTTTGGTAAACTCCAAACATGCGGTCATGTGCCTTTTACTGAGGAGTGGCTTCTGTCTGGCCATTCTACCATAAAGGCCTAATTGGTGGAGTGCTCCAGAGATGGTTGTCCTTTTGGAAGATTCTCCCATCTCCACAGAGGAACTCTGTCAGAGTGACCATCGGGTTCTTGGTCACCTCCCTGACCAAGGCCCTTCTCCCCGATTGCTCAGTTTGGCCGGGCGACCAGCTCTAGGAAGAGTCTTGTTGGTTCAAAACGTCTTCCATTTAAGAATGATGGAGGCCACTGTGTTCTTGGGGGCATTTAATGCTGCAGAAATGTTGGGGTACCCTTCCTGAGATCTGTACCTGGACACAATCCTGTCTCGGAGCTCTACGGCCAATTCCTTTGGCCTCAAGGCTTAGTTTATGCTCTGACATGCACTGTCAACTGTGGGAACTTATATATACACACAGGTATGTGCCTTTCCAAATCATGTCCAATCAATTTAATTTACTACCAGGTCGACTCCAATCAAGTTGTAGAAACATCTCAAGGATGATCAATGGAAACAGGATGCATCGGAGGTCAAGTTTGAATACTCATGACAGTGAGTATAACAGCCCACTTGGAGTTTGCCAAAAGGCACCCAAAGGACTCTAAGACCATGGCACAAAACAAACCTGTCCTAAAAACCTACAGCATTTAACTTATTCACCTTGTTATACTCCCTACAATAGTCCCCGGGCCGACTAGGTGAAAAATCTGGATGTGCCCTTGAGAAAAGTACTTTACCCTAATTGCTCCTATAATAACAGCGTCTGCTAAATGACAAAAATGTTTTTTAAAAATGTAATTGTCTGCAATCATCTGGCAACATTACATAAAAGGTAACATCTCCACGAAACCCATTTCTCCTCATGCTTACCTGCAGTAGCCACAACAAACTCCCGGGGCAGGCCAAAAATGCGGTTGTCCATGTCAAACTCAATGATGATGGAGCTGGCGGCTTCATATGACGACACAACCACCTCCTGCCGTTGTTGCTGGTAGCCATCAGCCACAGCCTCTATGTTGTGGTTTCCTGGTGCCAGAAGAGCATGGAAGTAGCCTCCCTCTGCAGTGAACACCCTCACACCCCCGTTCAACACGATCATGGCCCCCACGATGGGCTTCCCACTCTTATCCTTTACCACGCCACGCACACCTTTATGGACCTGGGAGACAGACGAAATACAGATTGAATGTAAAGTACACAGAACAGAAAGTAAGTAGCCATGTCCGAGCCAGAACGGCCGACAGGGCAGGAGCCTATATCCTGTTACTGTAGCGTAAGGCAGCTTGATGTGCAGTACAAGTACAAATCAAATGTATTTATATAGCCCTTCTTACATCAGCTGATATCTCAAAGTGCTGTACAGAAACCCAGCCTAAAACCCCAAACAGCAAGAAATGGGGTAGAAGCACAGTGGCTAGGAAAGGCCAAAACCTAGGAAGAAACCTAGAGAGGAACCAGGCTATGAGGGGTGGCCAGTCTTCTTCTGGCTGTGCCGGGTGGAGATTATAACAGAACAGAAGTACACACTCTAGAAAAGATTTTATAAGTAAACCAAGATGGACCACAGCCCGTTGTTTCAAATGGGAACAAATTAGTCATAATGGATGAAATATCTGTCTCAATATCTGTGACGCTAGTCTATCGCAGGAAGACAGACATATTTTTACCTTGTCAGCATGGGGATTTGATCCAGCAACCTTTCAGTTACTGGCCCAATGCTCTAACCACTAGGCTACCTACCGCCCTAACTGTGTTTGACAAATGCGTTTGATAAGTAACCAAATCGGAGTGCCGAAATGCATTCATTAATTATTATCAAACACACTCAATAACTCTTATCAACGCATTTGTGAACTTATTTCATGCATTTGTATCACATGGCCCCAGGTCAGAGGTCAAGGGTATTACTGACCTCCACCAGCATGCTAAGCAGTGCCTTCCTGTTCTCAGCCCACAGCGTGGCCAGCTGCACGGCCGGGGGGAACAGACAGCAGCCTGTATACACCGTGATCTCTGGACAGTGGCCAAAGTCCACACTGAAGTCCTGGAACACAGACATACACACAGATCAGAAGAGGCATTTTGGTGACCAATAAATATAGTCCTGTCGTTCCAGGACTCAACCAGCAGATGCCTCTTTGGGCCCAGGGTGTCAGAACAACCCTCCTCCTGAGACAGGTATAGCATTAGATAGCATTAAGAAGCAGGGGTTGACGGAACCTACCTTCATGCTGCCCATGTGACTTTGTCTCTCTGCTGCCCTGAGTACTCCATCTGGGATGTTACCCACTGAGTAGAGAGGATGAGAAGAGGAGGTGTCAATAGATAGCTTCTATATATCTATCTTCTTTTCCAATTCACCACTTCCTTTTAATTCACTATACAGTCTATAGGTCACAGTGGTCTATTAGTGGTGCTGTTGGTACATACTTTGGTCATTGCTTGAACATCCTGTATCCCCCAGGTGCATCTTGGGATGGTTTCTGGCATAAACATTGGCTAGGTACTTCAGAGTTTCCTCATTTTCAACTGAAAAAAAGTACACTATTAGTTAACTATTTATTTGATAGTTTTCCCACTAAAGTATTCTATTTGGAGCCCTATGCTCCTACCTGGCTGTACAGGCTTGTCGTAGGGGTAAGTGGCCAACAGGGAGCCTCCATCCAGGGCTACAGAGAGTGTGAAGCCCCTCTCTAAGATCAGGTCCATCACTGCCCTGGTCTCTGGCTGAGCCTCCACCACGCGCTGGGAGGCATTACCTACAACAGCAGCACACACAGACAGGACACCATCAGACATGTAAGGGCATGCAAGTATACACACACAAAACATCTGTCTATACACAAACAGCAGGTACTGACCGAAGAAGTCAGTGTCCAGATCTTTCCCGTGTGTGTTGGTCATGCCCACAGTAGAGGTGCACTGTTTCTCTCTGGCCAGCTCTCGTCCATCTGGGTTGATGGAGGGAAGGATGACGATCCGCGTCTCGTTTATCAGCTGTGGAGAGGAGAAGAGGGAAAAGGATAAAGAGGAATGATGGGTAGAACAGGACATCAGTGATATTTAATGAGAGCTTTTGTATTTTACAACATCTCTAAACTTTTTAGAAAGTGTGGTAGATCAAGAAATCCACATGATGAATATTTTGCCATTTCAAGGCAACACAACTGTGCAAGGGTGTGAATAATTTCACTAGGTAACGTAGTTATGAATGGTGTAGTAAAACCATCTCAGTTAAAACATCTCACCCTGGTGATGGTGGGGTTCTTGCCGTAGTTGATGCAGAGGAAGGCAGCGAACTCCAGCAGCAGCTCTGTGCCCACGGGGGCGTTGCCATGGATACCTCCCACCAAGCGGATCTTGGGCTCGGCCGTTTCAGGCTCGTCTGGTTTGTTGGAGATCTCCAAGGCCCAGATGGTCCTGTACTCCACACTCTGGCCCAAACTACACAGAAAAATGCATGTTATTATCAGTTCCACTGTAGATAATATGGTCACCTAGCAGACTCTTCTGCAAAGAGACCGTAATTCAAACCATTTGGAGAGGTTTTGGGGTTAGCCATTAGAAGTACAGGGGAGGTGGTAGCCTAGTGGTTAGAGCGTTGGGCCAGTAACCGAAAGGTCGCTGGTTGGAATACCCAAGCCAACAAGGTGAAAAAAACAGTCGATGTACCCTTGAGCAAGGCACTTAACCCTAATTTGCTCCATGGGCGCCGTACTACTATGGCAGACTCTGTAAAACAATACATTTCATAGCACCTATCTAGTGCATGTGACAATACACATACATTATTTTTTTACATGACAAGATAAATTATTTTGATTAAGTGCAGTTACACTAGGGGTTAGAGGTCAGAGTTTACCTATGCAGGGAGGTGACATTTGATGCGTTTAGCTAGGAGGTCAGTGTTCATAACTCAGGTCTACTTGTGCAGGGGGTTCCTCTTGGGAAAGTTGAGGTTTAGAGGTTAGTTATCAGGTTAGGGTTTAGAGGTCAGGGGTCATAACTCTGGCCTACCTATGCAGGGAGGTGATCTTGGGGAAGTTGAACGTCAAACCCCTCAGGAACTCTGACAGCTCTTTGTAGCGTCTGTATCTGAAGCTGCTCTCTGTGACGGTACTCTGAACCAGCTGCTCCAGCCCCTGGCCCAGAGACAGGTCCTTAATGAAGCTCTGGAACACCTCCTCTGCAGGGTCCTGGGTGGCCCTGGGGTCCATTGGGGCCTGGCCGTTGGGATCAGAACGCATCCGTGTCAGCCGGAAGTCTACCAGCTCCACCCCCTCCTCTGGCACTGTGGCATAGATCTTTACTGAGTTATACCTGAGAAGACGGGGAGGAAGGGTTAGGCCACAGAGGTCGTTCATTCTAGTTGTTCTGTTTCTATGGGTTAGTGTGTGGTTACCCTGCAGATCAACAGGGTTTTTTGGACCGGTCTTGGGTCTACATTTTAAACAAACCCTCAAATTTATCTCAGTTACTACTACGGTCCTGTCTCTCACCCCTGTGCGGAGGCGGTGAGGTGGTACGTTCCAGGGACCAGAAGTCTCCAGTAGTCTCCAGCTAGGTGGGTTGTGATTTGATGATCGATCTCCTCCACCGTGATGGTGGCATTAGGGATGCCTGTACCATCTTTAATGTCTATCACCATGCCCTTCACGCCTCTGTGGATCTACAGAGGCACACACACAAAGAATACCTCAAATACAAGTTGGTGCATTTGAGACAAAATAAGTGGGAAAGAGAAAATACACGTACAATTTTTTACTAATAATAATTGAGAGAGAGAGTGTGTGAAGGACTGCATGTAAGTATGCTGACCTGGTGGATGTACTGCAGTAAGGCTCTGTGGTTCTGGTCCCAGTACAAAGGCAGGTGCTGGGCCTTAGGGTACTTCACACAGCCCAACTCTATGGTCACCTCAAAACAGTTAGTGTTCAGGTAGTTCCAGTCCTGCATCCCACCTGGTGAGAGAACACAAAGAGAAGTCAGATACACACGCACAGGTACGCAGACATACAAATTGTTCCTCACAGTGTGTGAATTGGAATGAGAGGGCATGTACCGGGAACATTGTACCAGTTGGCGCCGTTGGTGATGCCGTCCTCAAAGAACTCTGATTGGTAAAGGTCCTCACAAGGGTGTCCTTTGTGCATGAGAGCGTTTTCCTGGACACACACACACACCACACACACACACACCAAATGCAATGCAATAAAAACAGCAGAAGTGAAAAATTAAACGTATCTTCTGTCCAGTGGTTTTATTAACAGAGTTAAAATAGTTTACAACTGAATAAATGTATTAAAAAGTTACATTAAATGGACTGATATAAGGACCAAAATTGTGTGTTGAAGTCCACTGACCTGAGAGTAGGCTCTGGCCACTTGTTTAAAGACCTTGTCATCAGGACACTTGCTGTACTCCGTACGTCCCTGCTTGTCATCATCATATGGGTAGTTGACCACCAATGACCCTGTGGTGGGCAGAGAGGAAATATTCAATGAGAATACAGTATATTACTAAAATGATAAAGCTGTCCTCCAAAGTGGGACAATATGTTGGTGGCAGGCCAACATACAATTTTTAGAAACATTGAAAAATGGGGGAGCTTAGGGCTTACCTCCATGTAGGTTGGCTGAGAGCACAAAGGGATTACTCTTGAGCCAGTTCATCACAGCGATGGTCTCTGGCTGCCTGGGTTCAGTGATGGTAGTAAATTGGTCAGGAAAGTTACGGTTCAGGTCAAAGTTGTTACTATTGTTGCGTCCCGTGTACCCTCTGACATCACCTGCGAGAGAAAATAAACAGAAAACAATACAAAACACATGATACCTATATCTCAATCCATTATACAGAGACAACAGAAACAGATCATTCTCATGTCACAGTACCCAGGTACCAAAACACATGATACCTATATCTCAATCCATTATACAGAGACAACAGAAACAGATCATTCTCATGTCACAGTACCCAGGTACCAAAACACATGATACCTATATCTCAATCCATTATACAGAGACAACAGAAACAGATCATTCTCATGTCACAGTACCCAGGTACCAAAACACATGATACCTATATCTCAATCCATTATACAGAGACAACAGAAACAGATCATTCTCATGTCACAGTACCCAGGTACCAAAACACATGATACCTATATCTCAATCCATTATACAGAGACAACAGAAACAGATCATTCTCATGTCACAGTACCCAGGTACCAAAACACATGATACCTATATCTCAATCCATTATACAGAGACAACAGAAACAGATCATTCTCATGTCACAGTACCCAGGTACCAAAACACATGATACCTATATCTCAATCCATTATACAGAGACAACAGAAACAGATCATTCTCATGTCACAGTACCCAGGTACCAAAACACATGATACCTATATCTCAATCCATTATACAGAGACAACAGAAACAGATCATTCTCATGTCACAGTACCCAGGTACCAAAACACATGATACCTATATCTCAATCCATTATACAGAGACAACAGAAACAGATCATTCTCATGTCACAGTACCCAGGTACCAAAACACATGATACCTATATCTCAATCCATTATACAGAGACAACAGAAACAGATCATTCTCATGTCACAGTACCCAGGTACCAAAACACATGATACCTATATCTCAATCCATTATACAGAGACAACAGAAACAGATCATTCTCATGTCACAGTACCCAGGTACCAAAACACATGATACCTATATCTCAATCCATTATACAGAGACAACAGAAACAGATCATTCTCATGTCACAGTACCCAGGTACCAAAACACATATTTCCATGGCTTCTTTTAATAATAGGGTAGTTCCACCTTAAATATTTCCCCGGTGATCAACTTCCTGTTTATAAAGTGCTGGGGAAAACAGCAGCACAAGTAGCTGAGCTAAAACTAGACCTATTTTTAGAGGAAATGTGAGAAGATCTACAGGGCAAATAAGGAAGCTAGGCAGCAAAAGAGAAGAAATTCCATTCAGAAGTATTTCAAGGTCTCAGTCTGACACTTGACATACAGATAGTTTCTGTTAGCATATTCAAGCTATTTGGGTCTGAACACTTTTTGTTCAAAGGCAGAAAGTTCTTAAAATTATATAGAAATTCACCATGTCTAATGTGTATTCCTGTGATATTTTAGTGACTCAAACAATACAACAAAATCTATGGGGTAAAAAACCTACCTAAAATGTTTATGCAGATATGCGCTAGTTGATCAGGATATTTCTTGCAAGTTATAAATGGCTCTCTAAGGTATGCAATGACTGACATGACAAGAGGAACTGATGATGCACTACCCAACCTCAAAATTGCACCTGGTGCATTCTACTATTACAACTCTCAAGAATAAGTCGAAAGCCGGGCCGAGTTCCTTAAGAAAAATAAAACTTGGGGGGGGCAGAGTTTGGGAACCACTGACTTCATGCTACCGCTGATCATGTTAAATACCTTCTTTTAGAGCTACACTGCATTTTTCTTCATCTGGCATGCGTACAGGCAACATTTTCACAAATAGACCCCCCACCCACACACACACACACACGTCCTCTCTTACCCTCCCTGGCGATCTCATAACCATCTGGGTTCATGGAAGGCATAATGTGTATCCGAGTCGTGTTGACCAACTGGGTGACCTCAGGGTCGCTGCCATAGTTATGGCACAGGTACTCAATAAGGTTGAGGAGTAGCTCGCGTCCCACCACCTCATTTCCGTGCATGTTAGCTATGTACTTGAACTCTGGTTCACCTGAAGCAGAGGGGAGAAAAGAGCGGGAAAAATAAATACAAAAAGTGTTAGAGTGCTATTAAAAGAGAAGTAGGGCAAAGTCAGCTGAGAGAGAATGAGGGCGGAGGTCTCCTGAACAAATTCACTCAATTAAACTAAAGCATACCAATGATTTTAAAACCCTCCTTATCCTTGCAGTGCCACCAAATATTGAAAAAACACAATGCTTTAAAAGGGCCTGCTGATATGAGTGAGTACACCACATTCAAAATCAAATTTTATTGGTCACATACACATATTTAGCATATGTTATTGTTGGTGCAGTAGTATCTAACAATTCACAACAATACACACATCTAAAAGTAAAATAATCAAATTGAAAACATATAAATATTAGGACAAGCAATGTCAGAGTGGCATTGACTAAAATACTGTAGAATAGAATGCAGTATATAGTTGAAGTTGGAAGTTTACAGACACTCAGGTTGGAGTCATTAAAACTCCTTTTTCAACCAATCCACACATTTCTTGTTAACAAACTATTGTTTTGGCAAGTCGGTTAGGACATCTACTTTGTGCATGCCACAAGTCATTTTTCCAACTATTGTTTACAGACAGATTATTTCACTTATCACAATTGTAGTGGGTCAGAAGTTTACATACACCAAGTTGACTGTGCCTTTAAACAGCTTGGAAAATTCCAGAAAAGGACGTCATGGCCATAGAAGCTTCTGAAAGGCTAATTGACATCATTTGAGTAAATTGGAGGTGTACCTGTGAATGTATTTCAAGGCCTACCTTCAAACTCAGTGCCTCTTTGCTTGACATCATGGCAAAATCAAAATAAAAATTGTAGACCTCCACAAGTATGGTTCATCCTTGGGAGCAATTTCCAAACGCCTGAAGGTACCACGTTCATCTGTACAAACAATAGTACGCAAGTATAAACACCATGGGATCACGCAGCCGTCATACCACTCAGGGAGGAGATGTGTTCTGTCTCCTAGATATTAACGTACTTTGGTGCAAATCAATCCCAGAACAACAGCAAAATACCTTGTGAAGATGCTGGAGGAAACAGGTACAAAGTGTTTATATCCACAGTAAAACGTATTTATATCCACAGTATCGACATAACCTAAAAGGCAGCTCGGCAAGGAAGAAGTCACTGCTCCAAACCACCATGAAGCACGGGGGTGGCAGCATCATGTTGTGGGGGTGCTTTGCTGCAGGAGGGACTGGTGCACTTCACAAAATAGATGGCATCATGAGGGAGGATAATTATGTGGATATATTGAAGCAATCAGTCAGGAAGTTAAAGCTTGGTCGTAAATGGGTCTTCCAAATGAACAATGACCCCAAGCATATTTCCAAAGTTGTGGAAAAATGGCTTAAGGACAACAAAAGTCATGGTATTGGAGTGGCCATCACAAAACCCTGACCTCAATCCTATAGCCAATTTGTGGGCAGAACTGAAAAAGCGTGTGCGAGAAAGGAGGCCTACAAACCTGACTCCGTTACACCAGCTCTGTCAGGAGGAATGGGCCAAAATTCACCCAACTTATAGTGGGAAGCTTGTGGAAGGCTACCCGAAACATTTGACCCAAGTTAAACCATTTAAAGGCAATGCTACCAAATACTAATTGAGTGAATGTAAACTTCTGACCCACTGGGAATGTGATGAAATAAATAAAAGCTGAAATAAATCATTCTCTACTATTTATTCTGACATTTCACATTCTTAGAATAAAGTGGTGATCCTAACTGACCTAAAACAGGGAATTTTTACTAGGATTAAATGTCAGGAATTGTGAAAAACTGAGTTTAAATGTATTTGGCTAAGGTGTATGTAAACGTCCGACTTCAACTGTACATATGAGATGATTTAAGGAGTATTATTATTAAAGTGACCAGTGATTCCATGTCTACATACATAGGGCAGCAAACTCTAAGGTGCAGGCTTGAGTAACCGGGTGTCAGCCGACTAGTGGTGGCTATTTAACAGTCGGATAGCCTTGATAGAGGATGTTTTTCAGTCTCAGCTTTGATGCACCTGTACTGACCTCGCATTCTGGATGGTAGCGGGGTGAACAGGCAGGGGCACGGGTGTTGATGTCCTCGATCATCATTTTGGCCTTCCTGTGACATGAGGTGCTATAGGTGTACTGGAGGGCAGAGAGTGTGCCCCCGGTGATGCGTTGGGCAGACCACACCACCCTCTGGAGAGCCCTGTGGTTGTGGGCGGTGCAGTTGCCATACCAGGCGGTGATACAGCCTGACAGGATGCTCTCAATTGTGCATCTGTAAAATTGGGAGGGTATGAGGGGCCAAGCCAAATTTCTTCAGCCTCCTGAGGTTGAAGAGGATCTGTTACACCTTCTTCACCACACTGAAATGGTCCACCACAGACAGATCGTCAGTGCTGTGTACGCCAATCAACTTGAAGCTTTCCACCTTCTCCACTGTGGTCCCGTCAATGTGTACAAGGGCGTGCGCCCACTGCTTTTTCCTGAAGTCCACGATAAGCTCCTTTGTTTTGTTAACGTTGAGGGAGAGGTTAATTTCCTGGCACCACTCCACCAGGGACCTCACCTCCTCCCTGTAGGCTGTCTTGTCACTGTTGGTAATCAGGCCTACTACGGTTGTGTCGTCTGCAAGCTTGATGATTGGAGTTGAGGCGTGTGTCATGGGTGAACAGGCTGTACAGGAGGGGGCTGAGTACACACCCTTGTGGGGCCCCTGTGTTGAGGATCAGTGAAGTGGAGGTGTTGTTTTCTACGTTACCACCTGGGGGTGGCCAGTCAGGAAGTCCAGGACCCATTTGCACAGGGCAGGTTCAGACCCAGGGCCCCAAGCTTAATGACGACCTTGGAGGGTACTATGGTGTTGAAGGCTGAGCTATAGCCAATGAACAGCATTCTTACATAGGTATTCCTCTTGTCCAGGAGTTGTAGGACAGTGTAATGGCGATTACACTGGGTCTAGATCGAATCCCCTAGATTTAATCCCCGAGCCATAGTGGGTCTAGAGTGTAAGGTAGAGGTGATATGATCCTTATCTAGCCTCTCAAAGCACTTCATGATGACAGAAGTGAGTGCTACAGAGCGATAGTAATTTTGTTCAGTTACCTTTGCTTTCTTGGGTACAGGAACCATGGTGGACATCTTGAAGCAAGTGAAGACAGCAAACTGGGATAGGGAGAGATTGAATACGTCCGTAAACACTCCAGCCAGCTGGTCTCCGCATGCTCTGGGGACGCGGCTAGGGATGCCGTCTGGGCCGGCAGCTTTGCAAGGGTTAACACGCTTAAATGTCTTACTCACGTCGGCCACAGAGAAGGAGAGCCCACAGTCCTTAGGTGCGGGCCGCGTCGATGGCACTGTGTTATTCTCAAAGCGAGATGTGGCTGGTTTTCCCTTTGTAATCCGTGATTGTCTGTAGACCCATACGTCTCGTGTTTGAGCCGTTGAATTGCGACTCCACTTTGTATTTGTTCTGACGTTTTCTCTGTTTGATTGCCTTATGGAGGGAATAACTTCACTGTTTGTATCGACTATATTCACAGTCACCTTGCCATGGTTAAATGCGGCAGTTCACGCTTTCAGTTTAGCGCGAATGCTGCCATCTATCCACAGTTTATGGTTTGGGTAGGTTTTAATAGTCCGTGGGAACAACTGTATCTGTGTATACATCAATGTTATTATACAAGGCTACCCAGAACATATCCCAGTCCGTATGATCAAAACAATCTTGAAGCATGGATTCTGATTGGTCAGACCAGCGTTGAATAGACCATAGCACAGTTACTTCCTGTTTGAGTTCCTGCCTATAGGAAGGGAGGAGCAAAATAAAGTTGTGATCTGGTTTGCTGAAGGGAGGGTGGGGGAGGGCCATGTAGGCATCCCGGGAGAGAGAATAGCAGTGGTTGAGTTTTCCCAGCGCGAGTACTACAGTCAATGTGTTGATAGAAAGTTTGAGGAAAATGCTCCTGAATCTTATGTTAAAATCCCAAGCCACAATAAATGTGGCCTCAGGATATGTGGTTTCCAGTTTGCATAATGTCCAGTGTAGTTCCTTGAGGGCCATTCTGGTATCGGCTTGATGGGGAATATACACGGCTGTGACTAACCGAAGATAATTCTCTGGGAGGTAATACGGTCTGTATTTGATTGTGAGGTATTCTAGGTCGGGTGAACGAAGGACTTGAGTTTCTGTACGTTATCTCAATCACACCATGAGTGGTTAATCATGAAACATACACCACCGCCCTTCTTCCCTGAGAGTTCTTTATTCATGTACTGAGAACCCAGCTGGCTGTATGGACGGGGACAGTATATCCGGGGAGCCATGATTCCGTGAAACAGAGAATGTTACAGTCCCTGATGTCTCTCTGGAAGGAGATCTTTGTCCTGAGCTTGTCTACTTTATTGTCCACACACCGAACATTAGTGAGTAATAGAATTGGAAGCGGTGGATGGTGTGCCTGCCTCCTGAGTCGGACTAGAAGTCCACTCCGAATACCTCTTCTCCGGCGGCGGAGTCTTGGAGCAGCCTATGGGAGAAGTTCAATTGTCCTCAGGGTAGCGAACAAATAATCCAATTCGGGAAAGATGTATTCCTGGTCGTAGTGCTGGTAAGTTACCGCAGCTCTGATATCCAAAAGCTATTTCCAGCTTTATGTAATAACACAAAAATCGTTCTGGGCTAATAGTGTAAGAAATAACACACAAAAAATAAAATACTGCAAAGTTGCTTAGGGGCTAGAAGCAGAACTGTCATGTCTGTCATCGCCATCTTGCTATGAAGCTACTAGATAATTGGGCTGAAGCAATAATATCAGGATCATCTTAAGGAAGAAAACAGCAGAACTGCTATGAATTTCAGTGTATGAACACAATCCAGTTACTGTAAGAAGTTAGATCATCATAAACCAAACAGCCATTGATTGAAGGCCTCGCTTTAGTCTCTTCTGGAGCTACACCAAATCACATCCATACCTGGCTCATGGACAGTGGGGTTGTCTGATATCACCATGACGTAGAGCTCACGGTCCTCTGCTGACTTCCCAATGGAGTAGAGATGAGCGATGGAACGGAACCCATTGCTGTACCTGTTGTGTTGAAAGAACAAGGCTTTTACACATTTAATTCAAGCTCCAACATCCTAATATTACTTTTTTATTTTTTTTATTTAACAGGCAAGTCCGTTAAGAACAAATTCTTATTTACAATGACGGTCTAGGTACAGTGGGTTAACTGCCTTGTTCAGGGGTAGAACAACAGACTTTCACCTTGTCAGCTCGGGGATTCGATCTAGCAACCTTTTGGTTACTGGCCCAACGCTCTAACCACTAGGCTACCTGCCGCCCGAGGTAGCCTATACTTGCTAGCATAACATTTTAAATGCTTCACTGCAAAGGCTATAAAGCAAACATAACAGTACCTGCGTAGGAACAGCTCCATGTCATTGTAATGGTGATGGCGGAAGTCCTGTGGCTGGATGGGCTGGTGCTCAGGCTGGGCTGGGGGCCGAGCCTCTTGGGGAGTGGAGCTCTCGTTGGCCCCAGAGGTCCCCATCTCAGAGGTGGTGCTGGAGGTCTCGATGCTGGTGGAGTCAGGGTCAGAGGTTGTGGTAGGGCCGGTGGTGGTGGGGGTAAAGGGTACGGTTATGCCACCTGTGGGTTCATTTCCCAGGGGTGCCAGGGTGAAATTGAGCTCGGTGGCCTTGCCCTCCACCACTTGAACCCCAACTACTGTCATGGACATGTACCTATGAAGACAGACATTGAATGTTTATTTTGTTGCAGTTAAAATAAACATTTAGTAATGCAAAAAACAAAGTAAAACCCCTGTGCACAGCAGTGTATCTACATCCAGGTGATTTGAAATGTATTTCACCAGGAAGTGTCAGGTAACATGGTTAAGTACCAGTAACAAGCTCTAAGATATACATTTACTTCCTGAAAGAAAACACCATACCCAAATCAGTTTTAAGGAAAACAGACAGGAACTAAAGTCAGGAGTAGAGTATGCTTATTTTGTTAAAGACTACAGTAACTTGTGCCTGCAAAGTTACTGTAGAAACAATAGAGCTCATTCCTCCAGCTGTACTTACCCCGTAGCTATAGCTGAGACATTGTATGTCCCAGGGAGCAGCAGACGGTAGTAGTCACCAAACTGGGCCGTGGTCAGGTTATGGTTGATGCCTGCCACCATGATCCTGACATCAGGCAGAGCTGTCCCATTGGTAGCTTCCTTCACATAGCCTCTTACTCCAATGTGAACCTTGGAGAAAACAGGATAACGTCAGAAGAGATCTCAAACACTGTTTCTATTGCCTCAGTAGCTGGGAACAAATGAAGCTCAAATAACTAAGTGCTGCCCAGAACTAAGTAACTACTGCAAACGGATGTCAAGACAGAAAAATCTCTTAAATTAAAATAAATAGAGTACAGTAGTAAGAACCAGAGAGTAATACTACGGATATTCATATGTGCAATGAAATTATGTGTATGATAGTTTGAAAGTTGGAGTGTGACACTGTGTCTTGTGAAAGCCTACCTGCTCCAGGTAGGCAATGAGTGACTCCCTGTTGTAGTCCCACTCTTTCTTTAACTCGGAGGCCGGGGGAAATTTACAGCAGCTCAGTTCCATGGTGATCTCCAGGCAGTTCCCATTCAGGTAGTTATAGTCCTGCATGCCTCCTGAACAGGGATTACAAATTGGAGTTTATTTCAATAATTTTTCCTGCAAACATTTGAAATGGCTCTGCTTCAAAACTACTCATGAAGACATCAATATCATGTTTGGAAGCACAAACTAAAGAAAGTGGGCAAGCATACAAAATAAACTGTCAAAACAAAGTCTGTTTAGGTCATGAAAGCAATAGCATGAACACAGGCCTAACGCTTTGAATCAGGTATGTCCTTAAATCTACACCAATCCACCCTGCATCCCATTGCTGGCTTGCTTCTGAAGCGAAGCAGGGTTGGTCCTGGTCAGTCCCTGGATAGGAGACCAGATACTGCTGGAAGTGGTGTTGGAGGGCCAGTAGGAGGCACCCTTTCCTCTGGTCTAAAAAAATATATATATATTTTTCCCAATGCCCCAGGGCAGTGATTGGGGACTTTGCCCTGTGTAGGGTGCCGTCTTTCGGGTTGGGACGTTAAACGGGTGTCCTGATTCTCTGTGGTCACTAAAGATCTCATGACACTTATTGTAAGAGTAGAGGTGTTAACCCTGGTGTCCTGGCTAAATTCCCAATCTGGCACTCATACCATCATGGTCAGCTAATCATCTCCTCTCCCCTGTAACTATTCCCCAGGTCATTGCTGTAAATGAGACTGTGTTCTCAGTCAACTAACCTGGTAAAATAAGGAGTGTAATAAAAAGTAGGCTAAAAAGGTGTTGATACATCCAAAGTGGCTGCGGCCAGCACCAGCCTTTCCTCCAGTCCAGGGCTGCCTGGTGGAGGGAATGTTTTTGCTGAGGCCTAGTGCCACCTGCTGCCCAGGCAGCGTTACAGGCAGTAGACCTCTGGAGAGTTGCCATGACTGGGCGCTGTAACCCAATAAGGGTTTCCATTTGGAAAATGTGGTGCTGGAAATTTGACCGGCAGCTTTTGAAATTTACCGGACATTTGAGAAATGTACTCGCCCATGCAAGACCTGGATGCAACAATGTGTGGTACAATTTATTGAAATATGATGCACACTTTGAAGATGTTACAATAACTGTCCACATGGACTTTTCCTCAGCCAACAAGATGAGTAAAGAACAGCAAAATCATTAGCTTATGTCAATCTACCATAATCCCCATCGTAGAAAAATGTACCTAGGCATATTCTATTGGTCAGCTTGTCGAGAAAGAAATAGCCCACTCCAAACAGACTCTGGGACAATTGATCGCAAATTCATACAACCAGTAAGCATAGGCTACATAAAAACAAGTTAAAAAGCATTGAGTCTGATGCAACAGATAAGAACATTTAGCTTAACATTTTGATGAACTATTTCTTCACATTATAAACACAGCAATGCGCACAAGGCAGTAGTGAAAATGTTCGAACCATAATGCAATTAGCGGGAAAACTGTTGTCAAAATTGTGCGCCTTTGGCTACTGGACAACGAAAGAATGTTGATGTAGAATAATTGCCTCCGCGGACATGGTCAGATTGTGGATAGCTCACTTTGAAGCAAGGTAAAACATACCTCATATGTGGTAAACTTTCAGGTTTTAATCAATTAAAAATATGTTGTCAAAATGCATAGATGTGTGACGCGCTGATGAAGCCTGCCTCCCGTTTCCTATGCGTTTGCTGTTTGAGATGCTGTATAAACAGCTCTCGCGATGTCTGACAGATTTTCTACTCAAAGGCTTTGTATCTCTCTATGCTTTGCACGTGTGCTAAATAAGATACAGCGCATTTGGAAAGTATTCAGATCCCTGGACCTTTTCCACTTTTTGTTACGTTACAGCCTTATTCTAAAATGTATTTAAAAAACAATTTAAAACATTTTAGAATAAAGCTGTATCAAAACAAAATGTGGAAAAGTCAAGGGGTCTGAATGTACACACGTGCCAATTTAATTCCACTAAATTACGCAAAGTAAGTTATAGACCGATAAGCATGACCATCAAATGTATTTCCATTGACTGATATTTCAATCAATGAATAAGCTAAAAAGCATTATTTTGCAATGTGATTTTGTCTTCTCCCAGACAATTGACCGGCACCAATTTTATTTGAAATTGGCTTTTCGATTTAAAAATAATTGTTTACATACCATGCATAAGGAAAGTATTCAGACTCCTTTCCCACATTGTTACAGCCTTATTCTAAAATTGATTTTTTTAAATAAAAAATGCCTCAATCGACACACAATACCCCATATGACAAAGCAAAAACATTTACTAATGTATTAAAAATCAAAAACATTTACTAATGTATTAAAAATCAAAAACATTTACATAAGTATTCAGACCCTTTACTCAATACTTTGTTGAAGCACCTTTGGCTGCGATTAGAGCCTTGATTCTTCTTGGGTATGATGCTACAAGTTTGGCACACCTGCATTTGGGGAGTTTCTCCCATTCTTCTCTGCAGATTCTCTCAAGCTCTGTCAGGTACGATGGTGAGCATTGTTGCACAGCTATTTTCAGGTCTCTCCAGAGATGTTCGATTGGGTTCAAGTCCGGCTCTAGTTGGGCCACTCAAAGAGAATCAGAGACTTGTCCCGAAGCCACTCCTGTGTTGTTTTGACTGTGTGCTTAGGGTCATTGTCCTGTTGGAAGGTGAACCTTGGCATTAGTCTGAGGTCCTGAGCGCTCTGGAGCAGGTTTTCATCAAGGATCGCTCTTGTATTTTGCTCCGTTCATCTTTCCCCTCGATCCTGACTAGTCTCCCAGTCCCTGCTGCTGAAAAACATCCCCCCAGCATGACCGCCATGCTTCACTGTAGGGATGGAGCCAGGTTTCCTCCAGACATGACACTTGGCATTCTTGCAAAATAGTTCATTTTGGTTTCATCAGACCAAAGAATCTTGTTTCTCATGGTTTGAGAGTCTTTATGTGCCTTTTGGCAAACAAGTGGGCTGTCATGTGCCTTTTACTGAAGAGTGGCTTCCGTCTGGAAACTAACATTAACGCCTGATGGTAGAGATCTGCAGAGATGGTTGTCCTTCTGGAAGGTTTTCCCATCTCCACAGAGGAACTGTAGAGCTCTGTCAGACTGACAATCGGCCCTTCTCCCCCGATTGCTCAGTTTGGCAGGGCGACCAGCTCTAGGAAGAGTCTTGGTTCCAAACTTCCTCCATTTAAGAATGATGGAGGCCACTGTGTTCTTGGGGACCTTGAATACTGCAGACATTTTTTGGTACCATTCCCCAGATCTGTGCCTCGACACAATCCTGTCTCAGAGCTCTAAGGACAATTCCTTCAACCTCATGGCTTGGTTTTTATTCCGACATGCACTGCCAACTGTGGGACCTTATATAGACAGATGTGTGCCTTTTCAAATCATGGCCAATCAATGTAATTTACCAAGGGGACTACGATGAAGTTGTATAAACATCTCAAGGATGATCAATGGAAACAGGACGCACCCGAGCTCAACTTTGACTCTCATAGCAAAGGGTCTGAATAATTATGTAAATAAGTTTTATTTTTTTATACATTTTCAGACATTTCAAAAACCCTGTTTTCGCTTGGTCATTATGGGTATTATGAGGTAACATCTGAATACTTTCTGAATGCACCAAGGTATTTCTGTCTTATTTTTAATAGATTTGCTCAAATTCCTGGAATCCTGTTTTCACTTTCTCATTATGGGTTATTGTGTGTAGATTTTTTCAGAGTCTGAATACTTTCCAAATGCACTGTATATATCATTTTATAAAAATAAAAATAAATGTCCAAAAGCTGACTATTATTGGCTAACGGAACCCCATAAAAGTAGGAAACTCTTCCTTTTCCTTCCCCCTTCCTCACACACAAACAAAACAAGGCCAAGTCACTTTGCTGCCTCTACACAGACACAATCCAGCTTGCAAATTCATGCTAGTGCGCATAACCACGCGCACGCATGCAAACACCCACGAGACAAACAACAAGGCCAGCTCTTTCATCTGAAAAGAGCCTACCAGCCTCAGGTTAGAAATGCTGTTGTGTGCATATGATTGACAGCATGTGTGGGAAAGACAACACAGCAGATCCAGAATTTTCATAATCAAAACGACACACACACAGCAGAGACGGCTAGGGTGGCTGGTAGTGATTTAGCCGACTACAGGACATGGCTCTAGTACAAGAATCTTCAGAAGGTATTTGACACAGACATGAAGAGGGGGAGAAACGGAAGCGGGTATCCATCCATCATCAGTGAGTGACTAACTTAACAGGCACCAGTAAAAAAGCAATCTGCAGTAAGGCTGTTGAATGTGTGCGTGCTAGGCCAGTTCACACTGAGAGACGAAAGGTATCAGAAAGCACAGAGTAAGCCCTTACTAACACAGTACTGAGTAAGCTTAGGACAAGCCAGAATACAAGACAAAAGTGTGCATGCAGCTGTTTCATTGTCTCAAATGGCTGCATCACTGTGACTGCCTGGCCTGCAGATTGATTCTGGGTTCTGTGGTTTTGGTTGACTGGTAAAGAGTTTAGATATAAAACCACAAGACAGTTGGTGGGTTATTTTAAATCTATTTGATGCCAGGCTTTATGGCAGCAGCATAACAAATACAGTGGGGCAAAAAAGTATTTAGTCAGCCACCAATTGTGCAAGTTCTCCCACTTAAAAAGATGAGAGGCCTGTAATTTTCATCATAGGTACACTTCAACTATGACAGACAAAATGAGAAGGAAAAAAAATCCAGAAAATCACATTGTAGGATTTTTTAAATGAATTTATTTGCAAATTATGGTGGAAAATAAGTATTTGGTCAATAACAAAAGTTTATCTCAATACTTTGTTATATACCCTTTGTTGGCAATGACAGAGGTCAACATTTTCTGTAAGTCTTCACAAGGTTTTCACACACTGTTGCTGGTATTTTAGCCCATTCCTCCACGCAGATCTCCTCTAGAGCAGTGATGTTTTGGGGCTGTTGCTGGGCAACATGGACTTTCAACTCCCTCCAAAGATTTTCTATGGGGTTGAGATCTGGAGACTGGCTAGGCCACTCCAGGACCTTGAAATGCTTCTTACGAAGCCACTCCTTCGTTGCCCGGGCGGTGTGTTTGGGATCATTGTCATGCTGAAAGACCCAGCCACGTTTCATCTTCAATGCCCTTGCTGATGGAAGGAGGTTTTCACTCAAAATCTCACAATACATGGCCCCATTCATTCTTTCCTTTACACGGATCAGTCGTCCTGGTCCCTTTGTAAAAAAACAGCCCCAATGCATGATGTTTCCACCCCCATGCTTCACAGTAGGTATGGTGTTCTTTGGATGCAACTCAGCATTCTTTGTCCTCCAAACACGACGAGTTGAATTTTTACCAAAAAGTTATATTTTGGTTTCATCTGACCATATGACATTCTCCCAATCTTCTTCTGGATCATCCAAATTCTCTCTAGCAAACTTCAGACGGGCCTGGACATGTACTGGCTTAAGCAGGGGGACACGTCTGGCACTGCAGGATTTGAGTCCCTGGCGGCGTAGTGTGTTACTGATGGTAGGCTTTGTTACTTTGGTCCCAGCTCTCTGCAGGTCATTCACTAGGTCCCCCCGTGTGGTTCTGGGATTTTTGCTCACCGTTCTTGTGATCATTTTGACTCCACGGGGTGAGATCTTGCGTGGAGCCCCAGATCGAGGGAGATTATCAGTGGTCTTGTATGTCTTCCATTTCCTAATAATTGCTCCCACAGTTGATTTCTTCAAACCAAGCTGCTTACCTATTGCAGATTCAGTCTTCCCAGCCTGGTGCAGGTCTACAATTTTGTTTCTGGTGTCCTTTGACAGCTCTTTGGTCTTGGCCATAGTGGAGTTTGGAGTGTGACTGTTTGAGGTTGTGGACAGGTGTCTTTTATACTGATAAGTTCAAACAGGGTGTGCGTAAGCCCCAGTCTAGTTGTGCTCAGCTGACAGCTGTGGTGAAACAGATCAACAGGGCAGTGCCCTACGTGAGCCTGTTTTACAGAGTACTTTAAGGATGTTAGTTCAGGATGGTTCTCAGGGGCTTAGGACACCAGCAGGGTGCAACAGGCCTAGGCTGTCTCTGACAGTGCCTCTATGGACACTGGCTAATAACCTTAGCATGAAAAAGACTGTACAGTGTGCATTGTAACAATGCTCCAAATAAGAGTAATCTCAGTGACATTTTCGTGTTTAATGATTTGCCCGGCAGCACCTGTGATGTGTGTATAATATGACGTCATATTAGACAATATCAGAGAGCAAACATCCTCCAGAGATAGAGCTCATGACAGGACCTCTAGCCTATCAGTCCCACCCTCCACATCCTCCCTCCAGGCAGGATACACCAATGACTGTATATACACACAGTATGACTGGACAAAGCTATTCGTCATGTGACACTATTCATTCCTATGTGCAGACTCAATAGCGCATTCAAGCCAAATGAAGTTGGTTAAGATGACGTCACATGTTGACATAACATGCGCCGTCTGATCTACTCCAGGAAATGAAGTTGCAGGCTGACCCCTCTCATTGAATAACTTGAGTTGTAGGCCGACCCGTGTACTGTACGCTTCCATTAGTAACTAAATTATCCTTATTATTTCTACTGTGTGCTATTTAAAATAAATCGGTTCAAGTACATACATCTGGTGTATTATTATTGATGCCATGATTGTCTTCTAAACATTTTTCAATTTACACAAAAACAACCACGAAGACTACATGGAGTAGCCAGCCAAATAGAACAAGTAGCCAGCCAGGGAGTTTTGGCTGGCTACTTTGCAGAACGAGCTCTATTTTGTTGGCCTCTGGTACATTCTAATGCCTTGATTCCATCCAAAATAGACCAAATTATTTAATACTGTAATGACTTCACCTCCCAGATTAGTCAAATTAGTTGGAGTAGAAATACATGACTTCACAATAAAAATGTAAATGTATGAATTCAGTGTGTTAGTTGTTTTGGATATGGCCTAGCCCTATAAGATCAGGACCATTTAGTTGTTTTGGATATGACCTAGCCCTATATGATCAGGACCATTTAGTTGTTTTGGATATGACCTAGCCCTATAAGATCAGGACCATTTAGTTGTTTTGGATATGACCTAGCCCTATAAGATCAGGACCATTTAGTTGTTTTGGATATGGCCTAGCCCTATAAGATCAGGACCATTTAGTTGTTTTGGATATGGCCTAGCCCTATAAGATCAGGACCATTTAGTTGTTTTGGATATGACCTAGCCCTATAAGATCAGGACCATTTAGTTGTTTTGGATATGACCTAGCCCTATAAGATCAGGACCATTTAGTTGTTTTGGATATGACCTAGCCCTATAAGATCAGGACCATTTAGTTGTTTTGGATATGACCTAGCCCTATAAGATCAGGACCATTTAGTTGTTTTGGATATGACCTAGCCCTATAAGATCAGGACCATTTAGTTGTTTTGGATATGACCTAGCCCTATAAGATCAGGACCATTTAGTTGTTTTGGATATGACCTAGCCCTATAAGATCAGGACCATTTAGTTGTTTTGGATATGACCTAGCCCTATAAGATCAGGACCATTTAGTTGTTTTGGATATGACCTAGCCCTATAAGATCAGGACCATTTAGTTGTTTTGGATATGACCTAGCCCTATAAGATCAGGACCATTTAGTTGTTTTGGATATGACCTAGCCCTATAAGATCAGGACCATTTAGTTGTTTTGGATATGACCTAGCCCTATAAGATCAGGACCATTTAGTTGTTTTGGATATGACCTAGCCCTATAAGATCAGGACCATTTAGTTGTTTTGGATATGACCTAGCCCTATAAGATCAGGACATTTAAAAAAAAAAAAATAAGATCATCTTTAACATTAAACTTGTCTTCTCTTGAGAATAAAGTAATATTTACAGTTTGAGAAACAATATAGAAATGCAGGAAAAGGATTTTAAAAATGCAAACATGCAGTGGGATGACCCCCAAACCCCCCGCCAGATTGTATAAAAGTGGGGGTGCACAAAGGTATGATTGAAGATCGTTGATTAAATCAGTAGGCCTATATCAATATCTTTAATAATACTAGGTATCATTAGATTTTAACCTTTTTATAACCTTTAATCTCTATCATATTTTGGACCAGAATGAGGCTCTCTCACCACTCCTCACTGCAGGAATAGTAGGTATTCAACCTCTTGATTTAATATGTTCATAATTTATCTGTAGATAAATCGCTAGTACCAGATCGGACCACTTTTGCCTCCAGAACTGCCTGAATTCTTCAGGGCATGGAAACATTGCCCAATTGGTATCAAGGGACCTAGCGTGTCAGGAAAAAAACATTCCCTATGCCATTACACCACCAGCCTGTACAGTTGACAACAGGCAGGATGAGGCCATGGGCTCATGCTGCTTACGCCAAATCCTGACTGCCATCAGCGTGACGCAACAGGAACCGGGATTCGTCAGACCATGCAATGTTTTTCCACGCCTCAAATATCCAGTGTGGGAGATCACATGCCCACTGGGGCCGCTTCTTATTGTTTTTAGCTGATAGGAGTGGAACCAGACGTGGTCACCTGCTGCAATAGCCCATCTGTGACAAGGACCGACAAGTTGTGTGTTCCGAGATGCCGTTATGCACACCACTGTTGTACGGAGTCGTTAATTGCTTGTTTGTGGCCCACCTGTTAGCTGGCACGATTCTTGCAATTTTCCTTCGACCTCTCATCAACAAGCTGTTTTTTTGCCCACAGGACTGCCACTGACTGGATGTTTTTTGTTTGTCGCACCATCCTTGGTAAACCCTAGACACTGCTGTTGTGCGTGAAAAGCCCAGAAGGCTGGACGTTTCTGAGATACTGGAACAGGGCCGCCTGGCAGCAATGAGCATACCATGCTCAAAGTTGCTTAGGTCACTCGTTTTGCCCATTCCAATGTTCATTCGAACAGTAACTGAATACCGGTCTGCCTGTTTTGGCAGAGCTCATTCAAATAATAGCCAATGTGTAGAATACCCAAATATGCAATCTTCCAGTAAATACATTTCAGTAAAATAGTCCTTATGCATAGAGTTGTATGGTTTGTTGAACTTTGAAACTAATGTTTTTTGTTTGGCATACATTTCAAGTGAAAAATCTTAGTCTCAGCATAATTCCGTTACCGTGGAATTGCCCTACATTAACCTCACAGCCAAAGACAAGTAGATCACTGACTGACTGATAATCATAAGAGGACATACCTTCGACAAGACAAGTGGGAGTCTCATGGCAATCATCACTACAATCACCATGTCTGTTGTTCTCTGTCTGTTTGCAGTGATGCCTGTTTGTAGCACTAGGCCTACCAACCCTGCAATACTGTTTGTATAGGCTTTCCACCCAAACCACAGTGACCGATTGCCTTGCTCAACAAATATAACTGGCCTATAGTAGGTAGGGATGTGCATCTTTCCATTTCAAGATGATTCATATGAATCTTGGCTCCCATACGATACGTTTTAGTTTGAAATGATTCGATGCGATTCTGTGCACTAACATTTAGCGAATAAAGATAAATTTTCCATACTAAATTTAAATCTGTTGCTGACAGAACTCATGAGCTGGATCTGTCTGCGCTGCTGTCTGGTCTGTCTGATGCAGGAGCGCAACTGTAGTTTTAGAAGTAGGGAGGACATAACTTTTGTTTTTTATCCAGTCGGATAAACACTCCAAACCACCTACCCGACACTCGGAGGCGTCCGCGTGGTCCTAAAGCACACCGTTGCCTCGTTTTGTATCACATTCCAATGATAAAACTGTGGGGGCGGGGGACAAAAATGCCATTTCAGAATGTGGGGTGTGTCCTCCCCGTCCCCGTCCCCAGTGAAAGTTGCGCCCCTGGTCTGATGTGTCTATGGTGTTTGTAGTCACCTGAGCCATAAGGGATCCTAGTGGGCATCTACCACCCCGCTATTAGATTAGAGGGAGGCAATGTATGTTTGTTTTTTAACCCCACTTTTGATCACCCATTTCTCATTTTTCCAGATTAAAATTGTTTGAGCTTGTATCAATATTTATCTTCACACAATTAGCCATGACATAACCAATGAATATATAGCACAACTTTGGATTTCACCCAGTCTCAAACTGAAATGGTTTTGACCGTTCGGAAGTTATGGAGTAAGCTCCTCCATTTTTTGAACATGCAGTGCTGCTTCGCTCGCAAAAGTGATGGCCATCATCATTTTGAAATGATCATCTTTACCCTGGATATCTAAAAATGACCATATACACTGATTGTATATAGCAAAACTACCAAAACTATAGCTGATGGTGAACCTGATCAAAATCAAATCTAATGTAAAGCCATGTTCAGCAGGTAGGCTATAGCCATATGAGTTGTGTCTCTGGTGGCTTACTTATATTCCGGTAACAGCGCATTTGATAACTTATCAAATCAATAATAAAGCCTAATATTGCGCAAGCCATTTTACAGGCATTTGAATGATGAAGGTGCTACGCAGATGTGCAAGATCAGGAATAAGCCCCATACCTCTCTTTGCTCAACACATGAAGCAGGGCACAGTGGGAAGTTTGACCAGGCTACTGATATGGCCTGGGGTTGTTCAGAATGCAACATGACTTGTAGATCAACACAGTTGTCATAAAAGATTAGGTATTTTTAGAAGGTAGAAAGTAATATGCGCAAAAAATTTTTGTGAACCAATCATTTGTAACGTTTTTCTGACCGAGTATCTACATTTGGATCGGTTTGGGGTCCCGTGGACCGATCCCCTCCTATCTTAACTATTTGAATGTGTGACCGATGCATACAGGTGAATCCTTACATCCCTAATAGTAGGTCCAGTGGTTCTCATTTCAGCCTCATGTTAAAACACTAAACCGGGACATAAAAGATACCACAGGGTACCAAGAACAACAGAACTGACTGTTGTCATCCAAGTATGAACAGTCAGAAACAGAGCACTGGGTATTGCTAGTGAGTAAAAGGACTAGGCTAGTTCAAATGATTTAGGCTATAAAAAGACTAGTTAGTTTATAAACTGCATGAATTATTAGTTCATCAATTTGTCGGGGCATGGATTCTACAAGGTGTCGAAAGAATTCCACAGGGATGCTGGCCCATGTTTGCCACTGTTGTGTGAAGTTGGCTGGATGTCCTTTGGGTGGTGGACCATTATTGGTACAGACAGGATACTGTTGAGTGTGAAAAACACAGCAGCGTTGCAGTTCTTGGCACAAACCAGTGCGCCTGGCACCTACTACTAATACACTGTTCAAAGGCACTTAAATATTGTCTTGCCCATTCTCCCTCTGAATGGCACACACACAATCCATGTCTCAATTGTCTCAAGGCTTAAAATTCATAACAAGTGACATCAATAAGGGATCATAGCTTTCACCTGGTCAGTCTAGGTCATGGAAAGAGCAGGTGTTGTTACTGTTTTGTACACTCAGTGTACATCCAGTTGATTCAAGGCTTTTTCTCTAGGAGTAGCCTATATCCCTGTGTAAACTATGGGTATGTCAAATACAGTAGACAATAGCATAGAGCATGTGTCAAACTCATTCCACGGAAGGCCAAGTGTCTGCAGGTTTTGCTCCTCCCTTATACTTGATTGATGAATTAAGGTCACTGATTATTATAGGAACTCCCCTCGCCAGCAAACACTAGGCCAGGGTTTCCCAAACTTGGGCCTTGGGACCCAAAGGGGTGCACGTTTTTGTTTTTGCCCTAGTACTACACAGCTTACTCAAATAGTCAACTAATTATCACACTTTGACCATCTGAATGAGCTGAATAGTGTCAGGGCAAAAACCAAAACGTGCACCCCTTGGGGTCCCACGGCCCGAGTTTGGGAAACGCTGCACTAAGCCCTCCATGGAATGAATGACACCTCTGGCATAGAGGAAAAAGATAAACTAGCTACAAAATAGGTCTACAAAAAAAACGTTTGTTAAAAGGATATCAGTCACTATTGCAATTATCCAAGTTAACTCAAACTTCCCTCCCTCCCTATCATTCGCTCTCTCAACAGTCACCTCTTGGACAGTCATAATGACAATGATCTAGATTCTAAACTCACATTTGTAATGTTCTGATAAGATCCTACAATATTATTGGGTACATTTCACTCCTGTCATTTCCTCATTGAGCATTGTGTAAGTCTATTCTCAAATTTCATCAGAGAATTGAGGCATATTTCATTACTTGTTAAGACACCTAAACTTTACACCTCCTAAGTTCACCTTTAAATGACACCTCTGCTGTTCCTTTGGTTGTGCTTATAGAAGACATATTTCCTCTGATGCACAGACCCCCTGCAGTCTCCATTAACCACAGAGGCAGTCAATTTAGATTCAGGTGAGTAATGAAGAAACCAGAATTAGTCTTCTGCCGAGTCATAATTTACAACTGAAGCAGAGGCAGTCTGTTAGAGCAGATTCTGGGATTATTGAGGAATGGCTGAGAATATACAACCCCTACACAGAAATACACACAGGGTGATGACACCACACGTCTTTACAGGAAAAGCCTTGACGGTCACCTGAAACCTTCAGACTCAGATTAGAGTATCATCTCATCGCCCCTCGTCTGGCTCTCTTTCCAAACCCCTGACCTGACAGCAGCCACACAGCACAACAGAGACTGGGGGTCCGGTTACTGCCTGGTGAACACAGACACTGGTATTCCTGAACATGAAGGAGGGTAGTGGGGGGACAGCAAGCTGCATGGACAGGTGGTGACACACACACACACACACACAGCTCGTAAAAGACGGATAGGATAACCTGAGACCAGTCAGGCTTTCTGTGAAGAGAGAACAGAGAGCAGGTCTGTCCTGCAGGGGTGAATAATACAATACTAGCTAGCTGGGTCTGTTGTCCTCTGCCACAGCTGCTCTGCAAGATAGTGAAGTCAGCGCAATGGAACACCTGTATGTTCAAAGTCGTACTCTGATTCAATAGCCTAATTAGTGGGGTTTTAAATCAAGACTAGACAGACAATTACAGCTGTGGCTCTGCTGGTTTGGTTCATAAATAGATCCAAAATGAGTCGAGGGAAATATATTCAGTGAAAATTGGGCCATGGAAAATGTACAGTAGCAAAGACAGAGGAAACCACCACACTAATTAATTAACCCCTTTTCATGGCAACCCGTAGCCTAGACATCACACATTGGGCTTTGTCCCAATGACAAAAAGTAAGCCTGTACCATGGCAGTGAAAGCCCACACTTTACATGTTATCATATATCCTTTATTCCCTTACTATAGGCCTACATGTCATTGAATATTCATTTCAAGGTGTCTCCATGAACTCATACAACACTGAGCTGAGTAAAACCTGATATCCAGCTGATTATGAATGCCTGAGAGGTAAATATACCACATGATGTCATTAGTCTCTGAGAAGAGAACATTTTAAAATAGACCCCCAATTGACTTAATCGTCATGGCAATGCAGGACTCCGCTCTCTGTTTCAACAATAATGTGTGATTGTTCTGAGAGAGGTGAGGTGGGATAATGAGGTAAACATTTTAAAGCAGGTGAAGATATTTTGTCAAGAAATGGAAATGAAACAAATTATGAAGGAGAAAAAAAAGACATTAGAAATCACAAAAGGAAAATACTGGAGCTGGTCTAGGCTACTTTGTGTGTGAAAGATAAACTATTTTCCAACAAACTAATAAGGAAAAAGAACATGACCTTTGCTCCCCAAAGAGCATAAATCAGTGGTCTGATAGTTAAGGAGGAAAAAGTCTTACCGGGTACATCGTACCACTTTGCCCCGTTGACGATGCCATCCTCGAAAGTCTCGTCAGGGGTATCTGGGCACTTGGGCTCCCCGGTCCTCATGACGGGGTGGTTCTTAGCGTAGGTCAGCGCCAGGTGTTTAAACAGGTTGTCGTCCACAGAGCGGCTGTAGTAACCCTGCATTACGTGGGAGGCCGAGTCATCAAACGGGTAGCTGGCCACCACAGTGCCACCATGCAGGTTCCCTGACAGGACAAACCTGGAGGGACATAACAACAACACAATATTATCAGGAGGCAGGGGATATATAGTAAGCCTAGTATCTACTGTCTGCAGCAGGAGGAAGGGAAAGGGGGGAAACATTTAACTATCCGAGGCTGAGCTGAAGTACACACACAAGCACGCCCACATTCCCATCCAAGGGTGCTATAGTGGAGCAGGTTGATAGCGATGTGGACACCAAGGAACTTGAAGCTAAGGTCCAAACACACCATGACAGTCGTGAAGAGGGCACGACAACACCTATTCCCCCTCAGGAGGCTGAAAAGATTTGGCATGGGTCCTCAAATCCTCAAAAAGTTCTACAGCTGCACCATCAAGAGCATCCTGACGGGTTGCGTCACCACTTGGTATGGAAATTGCTCGGCATCCGACCGCTAGGCGCTACAGAGGGTGGTGTATACGGCCCAGTACATCACTGGGACTGAGCTCCCTACCATCTAGGACCTCTATACCAGGCGGTGTCAGAGGAAGGCCCTAAAAATTGTCAAAGCCTCCAGCCACCCCAGTCATAGACTGTTCTCTCTGCTACCGCACGGCAAGTGGTACCGGAGTGCTAAGTCTGGGACCAAAAGGCTCCTAAACAGCTTCTACCCCCAAGCCATAAGACTGCTGAACAGTTAATCAAATGGCCACATAGACTAATTGCATTGACCCCTTATTATATTTTTTTGCACAGGCTCGATGTACACTCCTCACTGGACTCTAACCACACATTCACACTGACACTCCAACACACACACACACACACACATTAGAATTCCTTCACACACGTTGCTGCTACGCTCTGTTTATTTTCTATGCATAGTCACTTTTCCCCTACCTACATGTACATATTACCTCAACTACCCCATACCTCCTGCACATTGACTCAGTACCAGTACCCCTTGTATATAACCTCACTATTGTGTTACTATTTAGTCTTTATTTAACTTATGGGGCGACAGGTAGCCTAGGGGTTAGTGTTGGACTAGTAACAGAATGGTTGTAAGATTGAATCCCCAAGCTGACAAGGGGGAAAAAAATCTGCCGTTCTGCCCCTGAACATGGCAGTTAACCCACTATTCTTAGGCAGTCATTGAAAATAAGAACTTGTTCTTAACTGCCTTGCCTAGTTAAATAAAGTCATATATATATTATTTTTTATTAATAATGAATACATTTCTTTATTTAACTTATTATTTTTTATTAATAACAGTTGGGGGCTCGTAAGTAAGCATTTCACAGTAAAAAAATCTACACCTGTTGTAATTGGCGCATGTGACAAATAATTTGATTTGGTCTATTGTGTTCTACTTCCTGTCCGCGCAGGAGGTTCTACACACCAGATGGGACTATAACGGTAACAGCAACATATCCTGCAGTAGTGCCAAAAACATTACCAACACATAAGATAGCATTGTCCTGACTGTAAAGCTAAAGTGCTGAGCTGCAATACGGGTTTATAACAAATAGGGCTGACTAAAAAAAATCTTGGTCGACCAATTTAAAACATGTAGTTTTTCAGACCAATTATATGTATTTTTCCATATATAGACAAACCCTATGTGCTTTAATAAAATCAGCTATATGCAATAACATGACATCATTAGATGTTTTTCAACAGCTGTTTGTTCAGTGACAGCTGGAAGAGGAGGTATAGTTTGTTTTGACAGGTCCTTAGACAAAGGTGGCCAAACTAAAGTTGTATGGCAGGTTACTTATGTTGGCCTATTGGAGTCGGATGTTGATCGAGGGCATTCACAACTGTTAGCTGGCAACAGTGGGCCCCTAGGTGAATGGATAGATCCTTCAGGGGTCCTTCTGACTTGCCTAGTTAAATAACAAATCAAATAAATAAAGGGGGAGGGAGGGGGTATTTAGGGTCCATGAGGAGGTGCTTCAAAACAATAGGAACAATGATGGATGCAGGCTGCCTGTTAAGTCCTTGGTTTTAGCAGTTAGGGATGTCTGTGTAGCCCAGGGTCCTGGAGTGCCGCAGCCACTTCATATTTAACTGACCTGGAGGATCAGGTGTGTGATGTGTTGAATTTAGGCAATTTGTAAAGTGATCAATTATCTCAGTTGGTTAGGTGTCAGAACAAAATTCTGTAGTACCTGGGCCACTCCAGGAAACGGGTAGCCTACCCCTGGTGTAGCCCATAAAGTTGAGCCCCATCTCACCATTTGAATTTGATTATAAACAATGTAAACTAAACAAACCATGGTGTATGTAGGTCTATGTAAATAGAAAAGAGAAAGAAATACTTACTTTTTCTCCAGAATCCATTTAATGACAGCTGTAACCTCGGGAATATCCTCTTGCTGGACGTTGATTTTGTCAAACTGGTCAGGAAAACTTCGGTTGAGGTCCACGTTCCTGGCGTTGGAACGACCCCCTGCGTCGCCACTGCAGTCACCCTCTCTCGACCTTTCGAACCCGTCTGGGTTCATACTGGGCATAATGTAAATATCCGTGCTCGTCACCAACTCCGTGATACGCGGGTCTTCTCCATACCTCGTCAATAGGTAGTCCACAAGGTAAACCAATACTTGCCTCGAGATAGTTTCGTCCCCGTGCATGTTCCCCACGTATTTACATTTGGGTTTTCCCGGTACGTCAGCGTTGGGGTCCTTTGTGATTCGCATAACCCACAACTCCCTGCCCTGCACGGACTGGCCTATACTGGACAGGTTGGCGATGTGAGAGTATTTCAAGGCCATGAACTTCAGTAGCCGGGTCATTTGCACATAATTGTAGTATTTTGTATGGTCTTCTACCTCTTTTGCTGCGGTGTTGCTTCTGACAAGCCTCGCCTCGCCGACGCGCAGAGCCGTGATGGGGACAACAACAAAAAGGAGGAAGACGAAAAGTGAGACACACAGTTTCGGCGCTGTATGTCGATGCTCCCGCAAATATGTTGCCATGTTTCCGACTCTCTTACCTCTTGAACATCCACTCTTGTGAAATGAAAAGGTGAACATTGCTAGCTAGCTAGCTAACCCAGACTGGATGCATCCAACATCCCGTTAAGCTTTCAAAGGGGCGGTGCTTTGGTTTGACGTCACTCTCCTTGAGGAGGAGCCTCTTTTTAAGGTGGTTTGCAGAATATATCATCATTTGAGTACAGTACTATAGTGTATTTTAGTTCTATACGTTGATATCTGTCAATATTAGTCGGTATTGTAATATACCAAATAAAATACAAATTTAAGTGCAATGCTTTGTATAAATATTTATTCAACTTGGTAAGTTGTAAATTCCCATTGTTGTCTCAATATTTCCATAGTCTCAATTTCCCAACATGTTCCTCATGCAGTATTGGCTGTTAGCTACCCAATTGCATTGGATAAACCTGAGCGATCGCAAGCATTTAGGCACGATTTGTTCTATAATAGTCAATATTTCAGATGGAAAATGGTACTGAATTGAGACTGGCGTTTTTAGTGTTGCCTGAGAGAGGCAGTGTTGGATAAACAGTTCACGATGTCTCAATAAAGCTGGGTTAAATTTAAACATTTTACTTTACACAAAGTATTTCACTCATGATTGAAGCTTTGTATTTTCTTTTGCATTATTGCTAAAATAGTTTAGATTTCTGGAGTTTATATTTGTGTGCTATAGGGTGTAATATAGTTTGCTTTTGGTATCAAGGTACACTTAGTAGACACTTAATATTTATGTTTCCTATATTTATTATATCCAAGGGTTGAAAGTGTTTGTTCAAGGAGATGGGATTACTGAGAACTGCTGAGAAAATATACTAGTAGAGAGAAAAAATGGTTAATACAAGTATAGACAATTGATCCCAGAGCAGGTTAATACCAGACTTTTGTATCGCTGTTTATTTTTGTTGCTCATTCTTTCTTTATTGATCACTGTGGCTGTGAATTCCCCATGACAACACTGAAGAACAGCATCAAAGCCTGGGTCGTACCACCACACCAAACAAGACCCTTCACTCCGCTTGCTGTGGGGCGTATCCGCCACTTTCATTTTCTTTCTTATTCTCTCGTTTTTCTTCTTTCTGCAATGGAACAAAACAGAAGTGCTGTAAACATATTTGTTGCTGTGGAGCACCAGAAGCTTGGAATGATAGAGTGGAGGAGGGATAAGAGGAGGAGGGGTGAAAGAAGGAGGAGGCTGTGGAAGAGGGAGAATGCTGTGGAAACCTTCACTGCTGGACTACTCCCTGTAGTGTTTGTACTCTCCAACATGACAGTCGCACTCCATGATGTACTGGTAGCCAGCCGCGTTACCTGGGGAACTGCTAGCACACCCAGCGAAAGGGGGAAAGGGAGGAAATATCCAGAAAAAAGCCCCAGCCCTTAGTCTAGGCCCTTGCAGATCAGAAAGAGTTGGCCTCTACAGTACATGTTAATCCTCTATATAATATCCAGGGACACCATATAATAGCACATTATTCTCATTTTTCACCATAGTGTCTCTTTAACACATTTGGCAAAGAGAGGTCAGTAAGGTCACAGGACACTCATTGACAGTGCTTTTGAAAGTATTCAGACCCCTTGACTTTTTCCACTTTGTTACATTACAGCCTTTTTCTAAAATTGATGAATTAAAAAAAGTCCTCAATCTACACACAATACCCCATAATGACAAAGCAAAACAGGTATTTCAAATTTAAAAAAATAATAATAATAAAAAAATACCTTATTTACATAAGTATTCAGACCCTTTGCTATGAAACTCGAAATTGAGCTCAATGGCTCGGATCCACGGAGCCAGGGCTGGATGATAACCCAGAACACACTGGAAGGGAGTCCGCCTGGTGGAGGAGTGACGCAATGAATTCTGGGTGTATTCCACCCAGGGAAGGAATTGGGCCCAGTACTCTTGCTGGTCCTAGCAGTGACTCCTCAGGAACCTAACCAGCTCCTGGTTCATCCTCTCCACCTGCCCATTAGACTGAGGCTAGTAACCGGAAGTGAGGCTGACCGTGACCCCCAGTTTCTCCATGAAGGCTTTCCATACCCGTGACGTGAATTGGGGGGCACGGTCGTAGACGATGTCCTCCAGAAGGCCATAGTGCCAGAAGACCTGCTGGAACAGTGCCTCAGGATGACTTTGTGTAAGGTAACTGTGGTGATGAGGAAGGGAAGGCTTTCCTGGTACAAGGTCTCCACAGTGAGGGTGAGTGGTGCTGTAATGTGAGTGATAGTGCCGGATCCCAATGGTCATTTATCCAAGGCTTGGACCGGGAAAGGAGAGGAGAGCGGGTATGTGGTGATGTTCAGGGAGGAGACGAAGGCCTGGTCGATAAAATTCCCCGTAGCACCTGAGTCCATTGGAGCCATAGAGACAACAACTGAGAGATAGCCAACCAGTGAAATGGAAACCAGGGAGGGTTTAGCAGAAAACGATGAAGGAATACTCATGCCTACCCTGGGAGACGGCTGATCACAGGGCCGTCCCTCTGCCCCAGTGGACTTAGGTTTGGGAGCCGGTGCTCCTCCTGGCCGCAACAGGGACACAGGCCCAACTGTCTCTGGCAACTTCACTCTGCCGCGGAGAGATGTGTATCTCTATAGGTTCAGACTCTGCCCCAGGACGGCCAAGGCGGAGGGTGAGGGGCGATAGAAGCGCCGGCGCCCCCGAAGAAGGTTGTCCAGGCGGATGGCCATCGCGATGAGTACATCAGGGAAAGGTTGTCGTACTGGCACACCAACCACCTCGCGCAGTCCTCTTCAGAATAGGGTGCTCATTCAATTATCTGGAGGCTGCCACAGTCCTGAAGGTGAGGGCCTACTCCTCAGCGGTCTGAGCACCCTGCCGGGGTTGGAGTAGTCGCTCAACTCCCTCTCTGCCCTCTTGTGGATGGTCGAAGACCGCCCTAAACAGAGCCATGAACCTCTCATAGGAACCTAGCGCCTCCTCTCCTCTCTCCCAGACAGCCGTAGCCCACTTCAACCCCTGCCCGGTCATCAGTGGCAATCTTGGACTTCTCGGTGGTGGGGCGAAATAGAGGGAGCACTGGAGTAGGAAGCCATGGCATTTCGATGGAGTACCGTCATACTTCTCTGGAAGGGACAGTAGGGAATCTCTGACCTGGACGGACGGCTGGGTAGGCTGGTCGACTGGCTCACTGTGACGACCCATGGTCGGATGCCCTCTGAAAGGTATATGGGGAGCCTTGCTGGTGGTGTCGAGGCGGTGGAGAATGCAGGAGGACATCCTCCATGGCCGTACCCAGTTGCGCCAGCTGGTTGTGGTGTTGGTGGAGTAGATGAGCCTGTTCCTGGACCTTCTGGAAGATGGTTTCTCCTCTGCTGCTTCCATATTGTGAGGTAGTATTCTGTCACGTATAGGCAGGGAGTCAGGTAGCAGGTGCAGTAGAAGAGTTTAATAACAAGGATGCAAGGCAAATGAACAAAACTATGGAACATGAAAACAAACCAATACTGCCTGATGACTGAGGCTACTGAGGGCTAAATAAAGGGAAGGTAATCAAGGTGATGATTAAGTCCAGGTGTGCTTAATGATGTGGAGCAGGTTTGCGTAATGATGGAGAGCAGGTGTGCATAATAATGGTTGCCAGGGCCAGTGGTTAGTAGACTGGCGACGTTGAGCGCTGGAGAGAGGGAGTTGGCGTGACACTATTAATGAATATTAGAACGTAGCCCATAGAGTAGAGTGCCTGTCTGGCCTAGCCTGACAGGAACAGGAAGTGGGCTTCAGGTAGTTATAGTCCTGCATGTGTCCTGAACAGAGATTAGAAGATATGAAAATATAGCCTATGTGTAACGTTCGTCGTCCTTGTCTGAGGAGGAGTAGGAGAGATCGGACCAATATGCAGCGTGGTACGTGTCCATGTTAATTTATTCAACAGAACACTAAACAAAATAACAACAGAGAATGAACCGAAACAGTTCTGAAAGGTGACATACACTAAACAGAAAACATTCACCCACAAAACACAGGTGGGAAAAGGCTACCTAAGTATGAATCTCAATCAGAGACAACGAACGACACCTGCCTCTGATTGAGAACCATACCAGGCCAAACACATAAACACAACCTAGAAAAACGAACATAGACTGCACACCCCTACTCACGCCCTGACCATACTAACACAAAGACAAAATTAAGGAACTAAGGTCAGAACGTGACACTATGTCAAAAAAAATTCCTGTAAACATTTCATTGTCCCTCTGCTTCAAAACCACTCATGCAGACATCAATATCATTTTTGGAAGCACAAACAAAATAAAGTGGGCAAGCATAGAAAATAAACTTGACTGTCACAAGCAAGTGTGTTGACTCAATCTCTTCTGTTTAGGTCATGAAAGCAACAGCGTGGACACAGCCTTAACGCTTTGAATCAGGAACTTCCTTAAATCTCCACATAACCCAGGATGTAGGCTACAAGATGTTGATCAATGCAAAGTTCCTCTGGCAGAACAGAGCGGGCTGTGGCCAGCACCAGCCTTTCCTCTAGTTGAGGGCTGCCTGGGGGAGGAATGTGTTTGCGGTGGCCTGGTGCCACCTGCCGCTCAGGCAGCATTCCCAGATTGCCCTCAGCACAGAGCCAGAAAGCAGGCAGGCAGTAGGCCTCTGGAGGGTTGCCATGACTAGGTGGGCACTGGAACCCAATTAAAGTAGGAAACTAAACTATCTTCCTTACACAGAAAAACAAGGCCAAGTTACTGCCGCCTTTACACAGACACAATCCAGCGTGCAAATGCATGCTAGTGCGCATAATCACACGCACGTGCACACACACACACAAATTCACAGGAGACAAACATCACAAACAACCCCTGCTCTTTTATCTGAATGTGTGAGGCCTACCAGCCTCAGGTTAGAAATGCTGCTGTGTGCATATTATGATATCATAGAGCATGATGTGGGCAAGATACAACACAGCAGATTCAGCATTTACATAATTAAACAACACACACACCCCGGCAGCAGCAGAGACAGCTAATATGGCTGCTTGAGATTTGTCCAACTACAGGACGTGGCTTTAATTCAGAAATCTTCAGAAGTTATTTGACACAGAGGCAGTGAGAGGGGATGAGGTGGGGGAGAAAAGGAAAAGAGGAAACAAGTGTCAGTCCACCCATCCATCCATCCTCAGTGAGTGACTAACTTACTAGGCACCAGTTTAAAAAAGAAATCTCCAGTAGCGGCTGTTTAATCCACATACATCAGGGTTGAATGTGTGCGTGCTAGGCCAGTTCTCACTGAGAGACGAAAGGTATCAGAAAGCACAGAGTAAGCCCTTACTAACACAGTACTAAGTAAGCTTAGGACAAGCCAGAATACAAGCCAGAGTGGTACATGCAGCTGTTGTACATCGTCTCAAATGGCTGCATCACTGTGACTGCCTGGCCTGCAGATTGATTCTGGGTTCTGTGGTTTTGGTTGACTGGTAAAGAGTTTAGATTTAAAACCACAAGACAGTTGGTGGGTTATTTTAAATCTATTTGATTCTAAGCTTTATGGCAGCAGCATAACATATATTTCTACATGTTTCATAGAGTTTTCATAGTATTTTGCTTGAGTCATGGTAGTGGAAACATTACTAAACATGTAGCATGACTGTTAAATGGCAGTGTGTGTAAGCCCCAGTCTAGTTGTGCTCAGCTGACAGCTGTGGTGAAACAGATCAACAGGGCAGTGCCCTACGTGAGCCTGTTTTACAGAGTACTTTAAGGATGTTAGTTCAGGATGGTTCTCAGGGGCTTAGTCCCATATGGTGACACCAGCAGGGTGCAACAGGCCTAGGCTGTCTCTGACAGTGCCTCTATGGACATCTCACTGTGAGGAAACCATTGTGTCTATATCTATCACCTGACCCAAGCCCCGGGCAAAGCCCCCAGATTTCATAGATGTGATCTATACATAATATAAGAACGGATGGCGTTAAAAAGGCTGCGTGGGGTTAAATAAACACTAGATCTGTTACTTCCTGTTTACTTTACTTACAACCACAGGCTCTGAAGTGGTAGAAGACAGAGCAAAAGAAGAACAGGAATTAATGTAACACTACTGTTATCAGCCCTTGTTGTAGTTTGTGGGTTTTCTGACATTCTGATTCCGAAATGTGTGAATACCAGAACTAGGTTCAAATTGTAAGGCAATGTATTTGCTTTCAAATATACATTAGTGTATTGTATCAGCTGCGCTTGATTGAATTTCCATTGATACATTTTTTCAACGCAATGTCACAAAAAACATCCATAATGTGACACAGTTATTGTTGTACATTAACCTTACAGCCCAAGAAGCAGATCAAAATTGATTCATTCCAGAATCCAGACAAAAGCTACAAACACATAAAGCTGCTAGGTATATGAATACAGGGTACCTAATCCAGCTAGTAAGAAAACAACCCCATTTGAATAACATTTAGTGCAGAGCTGGAGCATCCAGGCCTTCTGTCACGGGTAACTTGGTGCGTGAGGGAAGAATCAGGCGCAGAGAGCATATAGTTCCACAGGAAGACATGCACTTTTTATATCGCACAGAAAATAATGCCCAACAAAACAGGGCGCGGAAAATGTGGACCAACCCAACACAACAGGGTACCAGGTCCAGAGCACGAACACCAAACAAACATACACAAAACATATGAGTAATCCAGCACGAAACAAGGGCGGATAAACGTACTATAAATAAGAAAGCCAATCAAGCACATAAATAGACAGGTGCAACTAATAAGACAAAACAAACAGACAACGAAAAAGGGATCGGTGGCGGCTAGTAGGCCGGGGACGACGACCACCGAGCACCACCCGAACAGGCAGGGGAGCTAACTTCGGTGGAAGTCGTGACACCTTCAGTATTGTAACTGTAAATGAAGCCACATACACGTATGCTCTTTAATAGAGTTCACTATCACATCATAATGATTTGTGCTAATGGCTGTTAAAAGGCTAGCTGTGATGTCATTGAGCTAGAAAATAACAGCCTATCAGTTATAAAAACAAATATAACTGGAATAACAGATCTTTAGTAGGCCAAGCAGTTCTCATTTCAGCCTCATGTTAAGTTAAGTTAAGTTAATACACTAAACCAGACATAATTGTCACGGATCCCCCCCGGAACTTTCATTACACACACCTGTCCCCTATTCCCAGTGATTAGTAATTGTATAAGTGTGCCCTTGGTTTACCAGTGTCCTGTCGATTATTGTTACAATGTCCGTTGGTTCGTGTGAGTACCTGTGCTGTGTGTTTTGGCTTTCGTGCCATTGTGGATTGGGCAGATGATTACGGGTCTCGTCCGGTGTGTTAATCATTGTGCGCTTGTGTTATTTATTCAAGGTACTCCTCGCTCTTTTGTTTGGGTTTCAACCCAGTGTTTTCTATAGTGTTTGTTTGGTCTTCGTCCCCGTGCCTTTTCACGGCACGCCGTAATTTGGGTAAGAAATAAATTAAAAAATTAAAAATAGGCACGCAAAATCGTCTCCCGATCCTTCATACCAACGTGACAATAATAGAGACCACAGGGTACCAAGATCAACGGACCTGACTGTTGTCATCCAAATGAGGAGATACAGGTGAGAGAGGGAAAATAAAATCTATTTAGGATAAATAAGTAGCCCTGTGCCACCACCGCAATGACCAGATGCACTCAGACTATGAGAGAACGCATAGTCCGATGACGAGAAAGCAGCTGTAGTAGCACTGTTCTCTGGGGTAGTCCAAGTGTCCGTCAGGGCCAAAGAGTGTAGGGATGAACTCAGCTTTCTTGACCGCAGATCGGTAGTTCCAAACGCTGCCACATAGGTTGTGCATGCAGAATAAACTAAATTAGGTTTGCTGCCAAGGCGTGGGAAGCGTCTGTAAAACCCACAAAGCGAGGAGCGAGCAGGGTTATCTGAACAGTTATCTGGCCAGCCGGCAGGACCTACAGTGCATTCGGAACGTATTCAGACCCCCTTGACTTCTAACACATTCTGTTACATTACAGCCTTATTCCAAAATTGATTTAAATTGCCTTTTTTCACTCATCACTCTCCACACAATATGGACAAAACAAAAACAGGTTTTTAGACATTTTTACATAAGTATTCAGACCCTTTACTCAGTACTTTGTTGAAGCACCTTTGGCAGCGATTTCAGCCTCGACTCTTCTTGGGTATGACGCTCCAAGCTGGGCACACCTGTATATGGAGAGTTTCTCCCATTCTTCCCTGTAAATCCTCTCAAGGTCTGTCAGGTTGGATGCGGAGCGTCACTGCACAGTTTTTCTGGTCTCTCCAGAGATGTTCGATCAGTTTTAAGTCCAGGCTCTGGCTGGGCCACAAAGACATTCAGAGACTTGTCTCGAAGCCATGCCCGCGTTGTCTTGGCTGTGTGCTTAGGGTCATTGTCCTGTTGGAAGGTCAACCTTCACACCAGTCTGAGGTCCTGAGCGCTCTGGAGCAGGTTTTCATCAAGGATCTCTCTGTACTTTGCTCCGTTCATCTATCCCTCGATCCCGACTAATCTCCCAGTCCCTGCTGCTGAAAACCATCCCCACAGCATGATGCTGCCACCACCATGCTGCCACCACCATGCTTCACCAAAGGGAGGGTGCCAGGTTCCCCCCGACGTGATGCTTGACATTCAGGCCAAAGAGTTCAATCTTGGTTTCATCAGACCAGAGAATCTTGTTTCTCATGATCTGAGAGTCCTTTAGGTGCCTTTTTTGGCAAACTCCAAGTGGGCTGTCATGTGCCTTTACTGAGGAGTGGCTTTCGTCTGGTCACACTACCATAAAGGCCTGATTGGTTGATTGCTGCAGAGATGGTTGTCCTTCTGTAAGGTTCTCCCATCTCCACAGAGTAACTCTAGAGCTCTGTCAGAGTGACCATTGACCACCAACAACACAGAGTTACACATGGAATAAACATGTGTACAGTCAATAACACAATAGAAAAAAATAAAGTCTATATGCAGTGTGCGCAAATGGCGTGAGGAGGCAAGGCAATAAATAGGCCATAGTATTGACGTAATTACAATTTAGTAGATTAACACGAGTGATAGATGAGCAGATTATGATGTGCAAGTAGCGATACTGGTGTGCAAAAGAGCAGAAAAGAAAAACAATATGGGGATGAGGTAGGTAGATTGGGTAGTGTCACGAGTCCGACCGAGGGTGTTTCCCTTTCCCGGGCAGGTGGCGCTCGGCGGTCGTCGTCACCGGCCTATTAGCTGCCACTGATTGTTTTTCCTTCCCCTCCTTGTATGTTGAGTGGTAGCACCTGTGAATGTGTAATTAGTTTGTCTTTATTAGACAGCCGGCCCGCCTGGTTGTTGTGCGGGATTATTTCATTGTAAACCTTCGGCTCTGTGGTATAGGCACGTTGTGTCCCATTTGTACATTTTGATTCCCTGTGTTTTGGGAACGTAACGTTTTTGTGAGCACCCTGTGGTGCATTGGTGCGATTAAAGGACGCGCAGCATTGAACTCTCTGTCTCCTGCATTTGACTCCACACCCACGACACCCGGAGCATTACAGAATCCCGCACCTATCAAATTGATGGAGTCAGCAGGAGCAGCAGCCAACCCTCTCCCATCGATGGAGGAACGGGTTCTCCACCACACCACCGTCCTTCATCGGATCGGATCCGCGATGGATCAAGTGATGGAGAGAATGGACAGATGGGAGAGGAGTGGGCTCCTCTCTCCACCTTCGGCACCCACGGTTCCGGACTCCCCATCTCCCGACTCCAGCACCCTCCGTCTGACGCTACCGAGGGCTTATGATGGAGCGGCGGCGGGTTGCCAGGGGTTTCTGCTCCAGCTGGAGCTATACCTGGCCACCGTCAGACCCACTCCCTCAGGAGAAGAGAGGGTGAGTGTCCTCATCTCCTGCCTCACGGGTCGTGCCCTGGAATGGGCGAACGCGGTCTGGAATGGTCCAGACTCAGCGCGGGAGCACTACCCAGAGTTTTCCCGTCGTTTCCGCGCCGTGTTTGATCACCCTCTAGACGGCCGAGCGGCGGGAGAACGACTATTTCACCTCAGGCAGGAGAGGAGGAGCGCCCAGGATTACGCGCTGGAGTTCCGGACCTTGGCAGCCGGATCTGGGTGGAACGACAGGGCTCTCATGGACCACTACAGGTGTAGTCTCCGAGAGGATGTCCGCCGGGTGTTAGCGTGTCGGGACACCACTCTGTCACTGGATCAGCTGATTGACATGTCCATTCGACTGGATAATCTGCTGGCTGCCCGCGGGCGTTCAGAGAGGGTCCTGTGCGTTCCACCACCCAGCCCCTCCGCTCCCATTCCGATGGAGTTGGGAGGGGCTGCGCCGAGGGGTACCGGAGGAGGAGGCCTTCCCTGCACCAACTGTGGTCGGAGAGGACACACGTCTGATCGGTGCTGGGGGGGTCCGTCTGGGAGTAGAGATGGCAGGCGGAACGCTTCTCGGTCACCCCAGGTGAGTCAGCATCAAACTCACCCAGAACCCCCTGTTGGCCACATGTTTGTCTTAACTTTTTTCCTTCGCTTTTTTCCCTCTTCCCAGCATAGGGCGCTCGTCGATTCAGGCGCAGCTGGGAACTTTATGGATCGCGGACTCGCCCTTAAGTTAGGGGTTCCGCTGGTGCCGATAGATTCTCCTTTCCCCGTGCACTCCCTAGATAGCCGGCCATTAGGGTCAGGGATGGTCAGGGAGACCACGGTCCCACTGGACATGGTGACGCAGGGGAATCATAGGGAGCGTATCAGTTTCTTTATTATTGACTCGCCTGCGTTTCCAGTGGTGCTGGGGACTCCCTGGCTGGCCCGGCACAATCCTAAAATTTCGTGGAAACAGGGGGTTCTCCAGGGGTGGTCAGAGGAGTGTTCTGGAAGGTGTTTGGGAGTTTCCATCGGTGCCACGTCGGTGGAGAGTCCAGACCAGGGTTCCACGGTGTGCATTCCCCCCGAGTATGCCGATTTGGCAATCGCTTTCAGTAAAGTGAAAGCGACTAAATTACCACCTTATCGACCGGGAAGGGATTGTACGATAGATCTCCAGGTAGACGCTGCGCTTCCCAAGAGTCACGTGTACCCGCTGTCCCAGGAGGAGACGTTGGCAATGGAGACATATGTCACGGAGGCGCTGGGACAGGGGTACATTCGGTCCTCCATTTCACCCGTCTCCTCAAGTTTCTTTTTTGTGAGGAAAAAGGAGGGAGGCTTGCGTCCGTGTATCGATTATAGAGGTCTAAACGCCATCACAGTGGGGTATAGTTACCCTCTACCTCTCATCGCTACGGCGGTGGAATCGTTCCACGGAGCGCAGTTCTTCACAAAACTGGATCTCAGGAGCGCGTATAGTTTGGTGCGTATTCGGAAGGGAGACGAGTGGAAAACCGCATTTAGTACTACATCAGGCCACTATGAGTACCTCGTCATGCCGTATGGGTTAAAGAATGCTCCAGCCGTTTTCCAATCCTTTGTAGACGAGATTCTCAGGGACCTGTGCGGGCAGGGAGTGGTGGCTTATATCGATGACATTCTGATCTACTCGGCCACTCACACCGCGCATGTGTCTCTGGTGCGCAAGGTGCTTGGTAGACTGCTGGAGCATGACCTATACGTCAAGGCTGAGAAATGCGTGTTCTCTAAACGAGCCGTCTCTTTTCTGGGATATCGCATTTCCACCTCGGGGGTAGTGATGGAGGGTGACCGCATTAGGGCCGTGCGTAATTGGCCGACTCCGACCACGGTAAAGGAGGTGCAGCGTTTTCTGGGTTTTGCCAACTACTACCGGAGGTTTATCCGGGGTTTTGGCCAGGTAGCGGCTCCCATCACCTCACTGCTGAAGGGGGGCCCGGTGCGTTTGCAGTGGTCAGCAGAGGCAGACGGAGCATTCAACAAGTTGAAGGCGCTGTTTACTGATGCGCCCGTGTTGGCGCATCCGGACCCCTCTCTAGCATTCATAGTGGAGGTGGACGCGTCCGAGTCTGGGGTGGGTGCCGTGCACAGCGCTTGGGTACGCCACCAAAACTCCGACCCTGCGCTTTCTTCTCAAGGAAGCTCAGCCCAGCGGAGCGTAACTATGATGTGGGGGACCGGGAGTTGCTAGCGGTGGTTAGAGCTCTGAAGGTGTGGAGACACTGGCTTGAGGGGGCTAAACATCCCTTTCTCATCTGGACCGACCACCAGAATCTGGAGTATATTCGGGCAGCTAGGAGACTTAACCCACGTCAGGCAAGGTGGGCCATGTTCTTCACCCGGTTCCGATTTACTTTGTCTTATAGACCGGGCTCCCAGAACGTGAAGGCTGACGCACTGTCCCGCCTTTATGACACGGAGGATGGGTCCACCGAACCTACTCCCATCCTTCCCGCATCGAAGCTGGTAGCCCCAGTGGTATGGGAGGTGGACTCGGACATCGAGCGGGCGTTACGGGCTGAACCCGCGCCTTCTCAGTGTCCAGCGGGGCGAAGGTACGTGCCGCTTGGTGTTCGGGACAAACTGATTCGGTGGGCTCACGTTCTACCCTCCTCGGGTCACCCTGGGGTGACGAGGACAGTGGGGAGCCTTCAGGGGAGGTATTGGTGGCCTACGTTGGCTAAGGACGTTAAGGGTTATGTCTCCTCCTGTTCAGTGTGCGCTCAGAGTAAGGCTCCTAGGCACCTTCCTAGAGGGAAGCTACAACCCCTCCCTGTTCCACAGCGGCCATGGTCACATCTGTCCATAGATTTCCTAACCGATCTCCCGCCGTCTCAGGGGAACACCACGGTTCTGGTGATTGTGGATCGGTTCTCTAAGTCCTGCCGTCTCCTCCCGTTGCCCGGTATCCCTACAGCCCTACAGACTGCGGAGGCGTTATTCACCCATGTCTTCCGGCACTACGGGGTGCCGGAGGACATCGTTTCTGATCGGGGCCCCCAATTCACGTCCCGGGTATGGAGAGCGTTCATGGAACGTTTGGGGGTCTCTGTCAGCCTGACCTCCGGTTATCACCCCGAGAGTAATGGGCAGGTGGAGAGAGTGAACCAGGAGGTGGGTAGGTTTCTGCGGTCGTATTGCCAGGATCGGCCAGGGGAGTGGGCACGATACATTCCCTGGGCTGAAATGGCTCAGAACTCACTACGCCACTCCTCTACTAACGTGTCCCCTTTTCAGTGTGTGTTGGGGTACCAGCCGGTCCTGGCACCATGGCATCCGAGCCAGACCGAGGCTCCTGCGGTGGAGGAATGGGTACAGCGCTCCAAGGAGACCTGGAGGGCCGTCCAGGAATCTCTACGACAAGCGAGTGGACGGCAGAAGAGGAGTGCTGACCGCCACCGCAGTGAGGCCCCCGTGTTTGTACCGGGGGACAGGGTCTGGCTCTCGACCCGAAACCTACCTCTCCGCTTGCCCTGCCGGAAGCTGGGTCCGCAGTGTGTAGGGCCCTTTAAAGTCCTGAGGAGGATAAACGAGGTGTGTTATCGATTACAACTCCCTTCCTATTATCGTATTAACCCCTCGTTTCATGTGTCTCTCCTCAGGCCGGTGGTAGCTGGTCCCCTGCAGGACAGTGAGGTACCGGAGGTCCCTCCCCCCCCGCTGGACATCGAGGGGTCCCCGGCGTACACGATCCGAGCCATTCTGGACTCAAGACGCCGGGTGAGGGGCCTGCAGTACCTCGTGGACTGGGAGGGGTACGGTCCGGAGGAGAGGTGCTGGGTACCGGTGGGGGACATCTTGGATCCCTCCATGTTGAGGGATTTCCATCGCCTCCATCCGGATCGCCCTGCGCCTCGTCCTCCGGGGCGACCTCGAGGCCGGTGTCGGCGCGCTGCGGGAGCCACGCGTCAGGGGGGGGGTACTGTCACGAGTCCGACCGAGGGTGTTTCCCTTTCCCGGGCAGGTGGCGCTCGGCGGTCGTCGTCACCGGCCTATTAGCTGCCACTGATTGTTTTTCCTTCCCCTCCTTGTATGTTGAGTGGTAGCACCTGTGAATGTGTAATTAGTTTGTCTTTATTAGACAGCCGGCCCGCCTGGTTGTTGTGCGGGATTATTTCATTGTAAACCTTCGGCTCTGTGGTATAGGCACGTTGTGTCCCATTTGTACATTTTGATTCCCTGTGTTTTGGGAACGTAACGTTTTTGTGAGCACCCTGTGGTGCATTGGTGCGATTAAAGGACGCGCAGCATTGAACTCTCTGTCTCCTGCATTTGACTCCACACCCACGACACCCGGAGCATTACAGGTAGGCTATTTACAGATGGACTATGTACAGCTGCAGCGATCGGTTAGCTGCTCAGATAGCTGATGTTTAAAGTTAGTGAAGGAAATGTAAGTCTCCAGCTTCAGCGATTTTTGCAATTCGTTCCAGTCACTGGCAGCAGAGAACTGGAAGGAAAAGCTAGGATAGGCTTTAATCTTTTTTTTTTTTTTTTTTTTTTACAGCAATGTTAGGTGATCGACTAGGAATGGCTTGGCGATCGACCAGTCAATTGCAATCGACCGGTTGGTGATCACTGATCTAGGGAGTTTATCCTTGGATACTGGTTTGATTGAGCCCTGATTGGATGACAGGTTCTGTTTCTGCTCTGTAGAAGGGGGGTAGGATAATGGCTAGGGTCACAAGTATTTCCTGACCATTTGATCTGACCATGAAAAACTCTGGTCCCTATACAGAAACACAGGAAGTTCTTACTGACATCCCTGCTATCCTCATTGACACTCAAAGTAGGGTTAATATGTTTTTGCTATTTAACTACGCAGGGTCGCCATTTTTGTATAGCTAATTGTAAAGCTTGCGTTCATACGTATGCAGGGTATAAATAAGGCTTACAGGCTGACTACAGCACTTGCGCTGCAAAATAAATGTAGAAATCTATATTATTCAATTATTGCACCCACAATGCTCGTGCGCACCAACGGCTAACACAGAACCCAAACCGGCTGCGCGCGTGTGCCATCGTGCATAAATGTATTTTTTCCCCCCACACCAAACGCGATCACGACATGCAGGTTAAAATATCAAAACAAACTCTGAACCAATTCTATTAATTTGGGGACAGGTCAAAAAGCATTAAACATTTATGGCAATTTAGCTAGCTAGCTTGCACTTGCTAGCTAATTTGTCCTATTTAGCTAGCTTGCTGTGCTAGCTAATTTGTCCTGGGATGTAAACATTGAGAAACTTTACCTGAAATGCACAAGGTCCTCTATTCCACCAATTAATCCACACATTAAACGGTAAACCGAATCATTTCTAATCAATTCTACCATGCCATCTAGAGCACCACACTCCTACATCATGGCTTGTGAAATAAAAAGGTAAATGATGAAAACATTTCTAGCTATCTAGAATTTTGCTAGCTGTCTCTCCGGCCAGCCTGCCACTGTCTGCATCCAACTCTTAATAAAGAGGTGGGGTTTCATCTGATGTCCTCCTTGCGGAGGAGCCTCTTTTTAGGGTACGCGCTATCCGGGGTCCTTGTGATGTCTCTACCTCCAATGAAGTTGACATTTTTTAAATGGTTAAGTTAAGGGTTAAGGGTTAGGGTTACGTAATGGTTATGTTTCTAGTTAGGGTAAGAGTAGGGGTTAGGGTTTAGGGCAGGATTCCAGATCGCATTGACCCTCCTTTTAAAGGTGGCTTGAAGAAGCTAGACTTTGAGACTACACGTACAGTGCATTTTAGTTATGTACAATGTCAACATTAATCAGTAATGTAATATATATCCAGTGTATGAATATTTCTGAAATGTGGAAGGTTGTAAATTGCCAATATTAACAGCCTCAATTTCCTAAACATATTCCTCATACAGTATAGGCTATTGATACTAAATTGCATAGGATAGGCCTGACAGACACCATGCATTTAGGCAAGATTTGGCACTGAATTGAGACAGACTGGGTTTTTTAGTGTTGCCTGAGAGGGCGCCTTTGGATAAACACTTTGATATCTTTTATATTTTTTCTGTTTTATTTCTTTACCTACCTTTTTTTTCACCTAACACCTTTTTTTGCTCTATTGGTTAGAGCCTCTAAGTAAGCATTTCACTGTAAGGTCTACTACTCCTGTTGTATTTGGCGCATGTGACAAATAAACTTTGATTTGATAATAGACCTGAGTTTAATTAAAATGACACATTTCACTCATTATTTAATCTTTGTACTGTATATTGAATTATGGCTAATACTTTGATTACTGGAGTTTCTAACCGTGTGCTGTGCTATAGCGTGTAATAAGGGTGGAATATGTGTCAGTTTGCTTTCAGTATGAAGGTCCACTTAGTAGACACTTTATATTTCTTAACCATATTTTCTATATTTCTTATAAGCAAGGGTGAAATTAGTTTGTTCAAGGTGATGGAACTACTGTATATAAAAGTAACTGACATTATAGGGTCATTTCAACTAAGAGTTTATAGCTACTTGTCTGCTACTGTAGGCTTGTAAGGGTAGGCCTAGAAGTGGTGGAATGCTGTGGTGTAACTCCAGCCCAGTTCGACCTGTTTTATAGTGACCGGAAACCTGATGCTGAACATGAACCAGTAGATTATAGCCCTGACATAACCAACTCTACTAACTTCTATTACAGATAGTGAGGCCTTCATTAGAAAGTAGTCGCCTACATAGGAAAGGGCTGAGAAAAGATGCAAGAGAAGACAGTGAAAAGAGTAAAGACACTTGAGCAGGTTAATAGCAGACTCTTGTATCGCTGTTTATTTTTTTCTCATTTTCTCTTTATTGATCACTGTGGCTGTGAATTCCCCGTGACAACACTGAAGAACAGCATCAAAGCCTGGGTTGTACCACATCACCCGAGACCCTTCACTCCGCTTGATGTGGGATGCACCTGTCACTTTTCTATCTTACTCTTTCGTTCTCTCGTTTTTCTTCTTTTGGCGATGGAACAAAACAAAAGTGCTGTAAACATGTTTGTCGCTGTGGAGCACCAGAAGCTTCAGGAGCCGTCGGTCTTGGAGGTCTAACAGGACTTCTGGTCAAGCTTGAAATGATAGGGCGAATGAGGGATGAGGGGAAAGGAGGAAGAGGAGGGGTGAAAGGGAGGAGGCTGTGCACGCTCTCACTGCTGGATGCGACGCAGAGACTGGACCTGGAAGGTCTGAGCATGGGAGCCCCACTCCCTGTAGTGTTTGTACTCTCCGCCATGACGGTCGCACTCCATGATGTACTGGTAGCCACGATAACCGGGGAACTGGTAGCACACCCAGCTAAAGGGGGAGATGGAGAGGAAGTGGGTGAAGTGAGAAAATACCAGGAAACAAGCCCCAGCCCTTACCCTGTAGAGCAGGGATGGGCAACTTGGCGGCCACTTTTGTAGGTCCGCAGATCAAGTTCCACAAAAATAAAAAAAATACTAAAGGTGCAATTTCAAAATGTGGTTGTTCATAAGCAGTTTTTTGTCTTCTTATGACAGTCACTCAATTAGCCCATGTCAGCAAACATTTTTCAGATTGGTAAGTTAGTCTAGCCAGCTATCTAAACTTGAAGTAATCATCGTTGAATTACCGACCGGTGGCTCCCCATTGATCAATAGATATCATATTAAAACCTGCAAATATTTCTCTCCACCACATGACAACATGAGTAGAGTTGCAGCAAACTTACTTTAAAACTGAAACATCTTCTCTACGCTTGTCCCCCAGCCACTGTGGCCCCTCATGATGTTCAGAGTCTAGGCCCTTGCAGATCATAAATAGTTGGCCTCTACAGTACATGTTAATCCTCTGTATAATATCCAGGGACACCATATAATAGCACATTTATAATATACCATATAATAGCTCATTTTTCACCATAGTGTCTCTTTAACACATTTGGCAAAGAGAGGTCAGTAAGGTCACAGGACACTCATTTAGATAATTAATCATTTCAGTTCTGAAATTGTCTTTTGCTTAGTTATATTATGATCTATTACAGAACCGATTATCCTCTCACAGTTTCTATAGTTATTACAAAGGATTTGAATTATATAGTTATTACAATGGATTTTAATATTACTGCACCTTTTTAGCAGTTTGTCCAAGTTTTGTATTTTTCTTCCCAAATTCGATCAGGCTCGGGAGAGGCGAAGGTGGAGTCATGCGTCCTCCAAAACATGACCCACCTAACCCCGCTCCTGAACACCCGCCCGCTTAACCCGGAAGCCAGACGCACCAATGTGTTGGAGGAAACACCGTTCAACTGGCGACTGGGGTCAGCCAGCAGGCGGCCACTTTTGTAGGTCTGCAGATCAAGTTCCACTTAAAAAAAAAATACTAAAGGTGCAACCCACAACAAGAAGATGCTAGAGCGCGATGAGCCTTGTAAAGCCCCTCCGGCCAAACCCTCCCCTAACCCTGACGTAGCTGAGCCAATTGTGAGCCGTCCTATGGGACAGCCCAGGAATGAACCCGGGTCTGTAGTAATGCCTCTAGCACTGTACCACTCGAGAGGCCTGATTCCTCTATTTCTGATTTGTTATGAGCATAGTCTTCTGTAGTGTGAAAAAGGAAGCCAGGATTTCTACTCCTACTACTTACGCTCCACTCTGGACCTGCATGGATCCGATCTCGTTGTTGCCCCAGCCCATGGCCTGCAGGGAGGGGTAGTCATCGTTCATCTCCCACTGCTTGCCAATGAAGTTCTCCCTTTCAAACACCACAATCTTGGACTCCTTATGGTTCTGTGCAGTTCAGAAAGAGGATTAGGCAATGTCAGGTTACATTCAACCTGTTTCACTCCAAACTATTTACGAAAGATATACTGGGTAGAATTATGAATGAAAGTATGAAATCTTTATAATACTGTGTTTTATTCACTTTGTCATTTAGTACTTTCAATAATGCTGGTAGAGGCTATCAAGGACAGCTACTGTATCTGTTAAATGTAATAATGTCAGTGTCAGTAATACTGAGTAGAGCTAGACTCTGTCAGTGTCAGTCACAAGAGCCAGAGACATGGACTGAGGCCAGAACCCAGGCTTCTGTTCCAATATCGGTACTAACATACAATGTGAATGTATTGGGCATTGTAAGTGGAATTCTACAATGGATATTGGAACATAGTCCACAGAGGAGAGTGTCTGTCTGGCAGGAACAGGAAGTAAGCTTGGATAGTACACTCACAGCAGAGCAGACTGGGCGGAAGGACATCAACCTTTCGATGTGGTAGGCGTTGCTGCCGCTCCAGGACTCCCAGCGAGGGTACTCTCCACGCTCCAACACAAACTGCTGCCCGGAGAAGCTGGAGTGCTCGTACCCTACCCAGCTACACATACACAGAGAGAGAGAGAGCGAGGGAAAGATGGAAAGTCGGACAGATACAAAGTGATAGAGAGACATAGAGATGAATAGCGAGACATGGAGAGACAGAGGGATAGAGATATACAGTACATGTAGATTGTTGCTAAGGTGGGGCAAATACTTTGTCATACTGTGTCCATGATACAGTATGTGTCTATCAGTATCACTTAGAAATTGTTGCCTGTGCAATGGTCCCCTGGCTTGAAGGATAATGTGTAACCTGTCGGGGAGATAAATATCCTACAGTGTGTACATGTGTTTTGGGGGGCTGGCTGACTTACGCTCCACACTCGACCTTCAGGGAGCGGATGTTGTCCACACCACACTCCATGATGTTCTGGCAGGAAGCAGTGAACTCCATACGCTTTCCCTGGAAGTTCTCCTGGTCGTAGACAGTGATCTAGGACAGAGGATATAGTGCATATTTGTAATCTGCCCGACCCACTATTGCTGTTTTAAATGTAATTATTTACTTATTTTACTGTTTTTAACACAACCAGCATCTCTGCTAGAGACTGCACTTCTGTGTGCAAAGCTTTCCTTTCTCCTCTTGCGTCTGTTAAGGAAAAATGGAAAAGTGTTGTGGAAACGTTGTGTACCTAACACTGACTCACCTTCCATGGTCCCACTGGGTTAGGAGTAGTCAGCGCCATGTTTGATATCTCAGTAATAATTGACCTGCAGTGCAGAAAGCACACAGTCACAGACAGTCACGCAGTCACATTTCTGTTTGGCCTTACAGGAAGACCAGGGTAGACCTGACTAAACCCCAATGGACCTCATCTCCACTCAGCTCTTGCTCTTGCGTCAGTCTGTGCCCAGCAGCTAATGCCCAAATATATTAATATTATGGTTATGCTAATGTGCTGGAACTAGAGAATCTATGCAAGAGACTCATGACAAGCCCAAACAAAGCACTGCCCTGTGCTGTTGCTGATGACAATACAATGCACATAGGGCTGAGGGAGGAGATGCACACCACAAAAACAGCTAGCTAAAGAGAGGCACGCCACAAAAACAGCTAGCTAAAGAGAGGCACGCCACAAAAACAGCTAGCTAAAGCCAGAGCAACGATACAAAGCAGAAAACAGATACCAACAGAGAAGTGCAAATACTATAGTATAATACAGAAAAAAAATCCTCTCTAATACATAGGTCTGGTATCTAACGTTGGTATGTAATACCACAAATAAAATAGTACAATGCAAAGCATCCATCCACATTTCTGAATAATATGTGATAATTATGTTTTTCTTTATTAGTTGTTGTAAATTCTACATTGTGAACCATTGTGTCATGTGCCTGTAAGTCATGCCATTGTCACACCCTGAGTGTGTAAACTAAACTGTGCTGTTGATGGCGTCATGTATGATGTTGACTATGATGACGATTGGCGTTTCCATTTAGAGAATGTGTGTGTGCATATGACCCTTTCTATACATTCCCAAGGCTCAGCAGAAAACAGCAAAGGAAAAAAACAGGACAATGTAAATGGACAACAATGCTGGCAAAAGGCTATAGGCTGAACGGTCTAAAGATGGAGGGCTTACCTGACCTACCCCAAAAAATTGCTGTGTAGCGCTCACGGGGGGCTCCACAAAACGATGTCCTGACCCCTGAGTAAACGGGCCTATTTATACACAGTGGTGGTAAATGGAGCCCAGGCCTGTGGGACGGGGTAGGAGTCAGCACATTGCTGGGGCCTCCATTGTTCCATACTGAGCCACAGGGCTTTAGGCTCTCCCCCGCCTGCCATGGTGTGGTCTGGATGCAGGGCACCGTGCCCAGTGCCGATTAACACAAGCGTCCAGACTCCGTGATTATACAGGCATAGACTACACCCAGTCCTGGTCATAGCCCTACCCCTAACCCATGACACGATTGCAGTAGTTAATGTATATGCTGTTGAGGAAAAAGATAGACACACGTCAGAAAGAGGATGTACCAAAATTCTAATCATTTAAAAATGTGTTTCTTAGATGACAATTGAGGAGATCAATGAGCCAATTAGAAGCTGAGGATGATTTAGGTGGCCATGATGGTCAGATTGGGAATTTAGCCAGGACACCAGGGTTAACACCCCTACTCATACAATAAGTGCCATGGAATCTTTAGTGACCACAGAGAGCCAGGACACCCATTTCACGTTGCATCTGAAAGACAGCACCCTACACAGAGCAATGTCCCCAATAACTGCCTTGGGGAAATGATTTATTTTTTGACCAGAGGAAAGTGTCTCCTACTGGCCCTACAAACACCACTTCCAGCAGCATCTGGTCTCCCATCCAGGACCAACCCTGAGATTTGAGATTTAAGTCAGAAGTGGGGTGCAGGGTGTTATGCTGCTGGCTCCATTCACTGTAGTTTTTCTGTGGACAAAACAGTACAGTGTATAGTGAAGTGTTTTTTTAACTAGGCAAGTATTTTACTTTTTTAACTAGGCAAGTATTTTACAGTTAACTATAGTATAAATACTGTAGTAAGAAAACTAGTATATATACTACTTAATGTAGTGTTTTTACGGATTGTAGTATACCATAATATGTACCGTAGTGTTTTTGCTGACTAGTATTTACTGTAGTGTTCTTGCAGACACTACTGTAGTATTTTTGTTTTATTATCTTTGACATAGAAGTGCAGGCTTTCTCCTTGAGGAAACCTACTGGAGAAATGCTAAACAAGAACATTTTCCTTAAAGGGTAACTCTCAACCCACATTTCATCCTTTGCCCAACCCCTTCAAATTTAAAACAAAATACATTCAGGTGAGACGTTGTGGCTGGGGGGAATTTTTCATAAATATTAATTGGGGGGGGGGGGGGGGGGGGTAGTTGTACCTGATCCCAACACTTTCTCACTAAAGCATACTTACCAGAAGTCCATTGGCACGCTCTGATAATAAGATTATGCATCTAGAGCAAACACTCCTCCCGATAGTTAGCTCACAGTGGTAAGGTGCAGAGTTCCTGACATTTATTGCAACTTGCGGTGTAATTTTGAATTCCCGAAGGAAATGTAACTTACTGCCTTTTGAATTTTGTTTAATGTCAGTGGTCTAGTCAAGGAAGCATCATGCACATATTGACACACTCCACTTAACACAGCCTGGTCTCATAGAATAGATGTAACATTAGTATGATATGGTACGTTTGGTATGGTTACATAAGACCAATGGTTACTTAAGGCCAAATGGAAGTAGGGTAGTTGGTCAGGGGGCAATTTTAGCTAATTAGCAACTTTTCAGCTGCTTGCTACTTTGCAACTGCTTAGATGGTTAGCTAACCATTCCCATAACCTTAATCCTTCTCCTAACCCTAACGCTTTAACCTAACTCCTAAACTTAACCCTAACTTTAACCCTAACCCCTAGCCTAGCTAATGTTAGCAGCCAGCTAATGTCAGCCACCTAGCTACCTAGCTAGAATTTGTAACATATCATACGTTTTGCAAATTTGTAACATATTCATAAAATATAATATGAATTGCAATTTGTAACATATCAGGACTCTCCATAGGGTGGTGCGGTCTGCACAACGCATCACCGGGGGCAAACTACCTGCCCTCCAGGACACCTAATATCTGATACCTGATATCACAGGAAGGCCAAAAATATCACCAAGGACAACAATCACCCGAGCCACTGCCTGTTCACCCCACTACTATCCAGAAGGCGAGGTCAGTACAGGTGCATTAAAGCTGGGACCGAGAGACTGAAAAACAGCTTCTATCTCAAGGCCATCAGACTGTTAAACAGCCATCACTAGCACAGAGAGGCTGCTGCCTACATACAGACTTGAAATCATTGGCCACTTTAGTAAATTAAACACTAGTCACTTTAATAATGTGTATATACTGTATTCTATACTATCTACTGCATCTTAGCCTATGTCGCTCTGACATCCATATATATATATTCTTATTCCATAACTTACTTACATTTGTGTGTATTAGGTATTTGTTGTGGAATTGTTAGATATTGCTGCACTGTTGGAACTAGAAGCACAAGCATTTCGCTACTCTTGCAATAACATCTGCTAACCATGTGTACTGTATGTGACCAATAAAATTAGATTTTGTTTTGAAACGGGTAATGGACATCCACAAATGAATAGATTCCATACGAAACATTAACATCTCATACTAAATGGGGTGTCTCGGATTTACGTACAAAATAATACGAAATGCTTTGAGACCAGGTTGCTTACCAAGACCATTGCCACATAAGGCACGCTCTCACCTGTTTTTATAGTAAGCCTTGAGGTGGTACCACCCAACACATCTGGAAGGGAGTGTATTTCATACTGAACCCCTCCCTTTTGAAGACATAGTGGCACAATCACGAGTTCAATGGTAGAGTTGAACCGCATGGGCTTCATCTCAACCCTTCGCATCTGCGGTGAAGGCGGCCGAGTTACATCGGTGTTTGTCAGACCATGTGACATCCCGAAAATCGGTCTTCTCACGAAAAAGTTCGTAGCATCTGAACCGTTTAGGCTACAAACTAATGACTCCATAAGTGTCACGGGAATCATCGGAATGTAACCCATACAAATGAATGGAATTATGGAGATGGTTAAATATATATATATATTTTTTCCTGCGCTTTCTTATGTCTCCTAGATATAGGACAGACACTTCAAATCCTTGTTATTTTTTGGACTGTCTTTGTTGCCATTTATGAAGGTGTCATTCAATGCATTTCTATGGGCTATAGTAGTAAAAAAAAAAATCTACCTAAGTGTCCTACATTTCAAAATCAAATAGCTAAATGAGCCATGGTTTGATCATCTTAAAAAAATCTATATGTTAGCTTAGTAGAACCCCCCCCCCCCCCTCCCCAACAGCTTAGACTTGTAGAGTATATTAAGCACCATTATCAATAAGCTCTATTTCTATCCTAATCCACTTGATCCCCCCCCCCCCCCCTTATCTTTGATATGATGTACTATATAATGTGACACCTGTACCAAACAACATGCTTTACCAACCTGCTTTCTTCACCCAACTGTACCTGATGATTTCCACTTAGGCCAGGCAGAGAATATCTAGCTATGTCATGTTCTGACTGTTTCACTGTAAACCATTCTTGTATTGTAAAATGACATGGGTGCCAAGTCCTTTTTCTGTGTTCCTCTCACTAAACTAGATGTTGGCAGTCTGACAGACACTACTGTCCATTGAGGTGTCCCATGCTATAGCAACAAAACAAAACCTAGCAAACACCAAACTGTGTATGTGCATACCTGCCTCCCTGCGTGCCAGTTCCAACTGAACAGTAGCCGGCGCGCCTATTCGCACTACACACAATAGGTCAGCACATTGCTTGCTCTGCTAGAGAGAGCGAGACAGCGAGAGATCCACCACACAGCGCAGGACAACAAAGCGAGCAGCCGACTCAGCATGGTTTAGTGGAGATCAGCATATATGACCCCTGACCCCCCCCCCCCCCCCCCCCCATCCCCCAAAATAAATCCATGCTCATCCAATGATGAGGTGGGATCCCGGCCCAATAGGCGGCATGGGGATGTAAATGTATATATATCCCTACTCTGGGGGCTTGATTCCAACTCTTACGCTTATCTTTCTGGACGTCCGTTCCTCCCTTGTACCTGACAACCAGCCGCTTGGTGAGATTCACACTCAGGGAAGGGGGTTGTGAGCGAGAGAGATGGGGGGCAAAGGTGTGGTCTCTTCGTCCCATAACATAAATCAAGGACTGTCAAATTGAAGCTTTTGACTTCAATTAACTCTGGGATGTTCTTTTGGCTTATATCAAGAGAGTGATGTTTTGCATTACTTTGACGTTCTTTCTGTTCTGTGGTTCATTTAATGGGAAATGGCGGTGAGAGATATGAGCCCACGTTTAACTGTGATCTTCTCTCAGCTCAGCAATCCTACCTGCATCTGGCAGATGAAAGTGTGCTCAGTGTCACTAAATTTAGTAATTGTAAGAAAAATATGTTTGAGCATGTTTAAAAAAGATCTTTGGAGATTTTATTTTTTCACAGAGGAATTGCTCTTTATGGAATATTTAGTGGGGGTAAATTGCACAGGCAATTCTCTTAGAACAGGCTTCAACATCAAAAGGTGTGTTTTGGGGTAGAGTTAATGAGAGAGGAAAAAGCCTAAAAACCAGTCTAGATTAAGACCTTGAGTGACTAGATACAAGTAGATTCTGTTCTCATTAATAGTTTGGGTGAATAAGTGGGTTTTGATATGGAATTTTGCCAAAAGACGAATATTGAAATCTGTTTTATAGTCATTGAGTTGAACATGAACTACCGTTGGTCTTTTTTTCTCTTTTGTATCTGAAACCGGTGGGAAACGTTTCTTTGATCTATTTAGCTGAACAGATATGACTCTTGGGGGGCTAGGGGCCTGTTGAATAGATATACAGCTGGGGCATGAGCTGCAGGTAGCTTAGTGGTTAAGGGTGTTGGGCCATTAACTAAAAGGTCGCTGGATTGAATCTCTGAGCCAACGAGGTGAAAAAATCTGTTGATGTTCCCTTGAGCAAAGCACTTAACCCTAGTTGCCCTGGATAAGAATGTCTGCTAAATGACTAAAATGAGTGTCACAATATGAAGGTCAAAGGAAGCTGTTTTTCCAAGAGGCTAGGCTTTAACCTCTCTCCCTCTTTATTTCTCTCCCTCCCTCTCACTCTCTTCCTGTTTGGCCACAGATTCAACCATGTCCCACTCCGGAGCCCAGGGCAGCATTGGGAGCCACCCAGCCATGGGGCTGCGTGCCCACAAAGTAGGTCAACACACTTTTTTAACAATCTACTTAACATAACTAATCATCTTTAGCGAAGATACAGCATTTCCAGTTGTTTTAAATGCCCAAGACCGCCTTCTTGATCAAAGATCTCCATATCAAATCATTAACAGTATTGTATTATATTATAGCTTATTACGGTAAATTACAATAATGTGGTATTCGCTATCTTTACAGATGTACCTGTTTGAGTTTGAGAACTTCCAGGGTCGTATGATGGAGTGCATCACTGAGTGCCGTAACCTGTGTGAGAAGGGCTTTGAGAGGATCGGCTCCATCAGGGTGGAGTGTGGACCGTACGTCATATCTAACTTCATCTGTTTACATAGAAGATTAAAAAAAACATTCATAGGAATTCATATTATTCGAGCCATTAGAATGAAGTTGTCAGCTGGAGAGTGTCCAGAAGAATGCTTGCAGAATAATTCTGAGCGGGTCGTACACCAGCTACTGGGAAGCCCTCAAAACCCTCGGAATCATGTCCTTCGACAGCAGACGGGAGCAGATCTGCCTGACATTTGCTAAATCCCCACAGAACTCCCAGTTTGCAGACTGGCTCCCCCCTACCAGACCTCAGAATACTGGACAGGCAACGCGCAACAGCCACAAACTGAACACTCCCATAACACACACAGGCCGCTATCAGAACTCTCCCATTCCATACTTCACTAAACTGATCAATGCACACACCATATAGCCCAGGGGACTTATAAATGCCTCTGAACTCTGAAGATGCCTTTTCTAAAGCTGCCACCCCAAACCTTGTTGTCGTAGTATTGTTGTTTTGTGTATATATTACATATTTTTTTAATTTTATTATATTAAGTGTTTTGATAGTACAATCCTAAACTATTTGATAATTATGTGATTGATGTTATGATTGTAAATTGGTTTACAATTCAGTCTATGACTGAGAGAAACCAATAACCTACTAATACTAACGTTATCTTAGTCCAATGAGACACCAGATACATAGTTAATTTACAACATGCAATTTCCAATGATACATGACTTTTACGATGAACATGTGACATCTAACATGGTGTCACCTAGGAACCTTCTAATCACTTAGCTGTACCTAGCCTCAAGGCTTCTGATCATGGTGATAAGAGAGTTGTGTTAATTCATTATAAGTGTGTTATAGTTGTGCTGTAACACTTATATAATGTCCCCATACAGCTGGGTGGGCTATGAGCAGCAGAACCTGAGTGGAGAAATGTTCATGCTGGAGAAGGGAGAGTACCCCCGCTGGGATACCTGGAGCAACAGCTACAGGTGTGACCGCTTCATGTCCGTCAGGCCCGTTCGCATGGTTAGTCTGTCCATCCATCCATCCACTACATGGATACTCTAGTCTAAGTGGCTTCCCCTCCTCGTCTGAGGGATGTGGGTGAATAGGTGGTAAACTCTATTGCTGATATCCCTCCCTCTGTCCCTCTATGCCTACAGGACACCCAGGACCACAAGATCTGCCTGTTTGAGTGTAATAACTTTGAGGGCCGTAAGATGGAGGTGTGTGATGAGGATATCCCCAGTCTGTGGTCCTACGGTTTCCAGGACCGTGTGGCCAGCATCCAGGTCACTGGTGGAACGTGAGTTGGCATATTAACTTATCAATCAATCAATCCATCCATCTACACATCCATTTGATTTAAGATGTTAACTTCCATTTCTCTCTCTCATTATCTCCGTCTGTTTCTCTGGATGACAGTTGGGTTGGCTACCAGTACCCCGGTTACCGTGGCTACCAGTACGTGTTCGAGTGCGGTGTCTTCAAGCACTGGAACGAGTGGGGCGCCCACCATCCCCAGATCCAGTCCATCCGTAGAGTGAGGGACATGCAGACACATCGCAGAGGCTGCTTTGAGTGGACCGTCTAGGTGGGGCCAGGCAGGCGACGGGTCATGGGCCAGCAGGACAGAGGGGAAGGGGCCTGGCTTGCCCTGGAGCTCCATCTTGGAACTCCACACAGCCAACATAAGCTAACAGCGTACATCACTGGCTCCACCTCAATCACTTTTACAAGTAGTAACATTCAGGGTGTGTACTGTGATGCACAATCCTTGAATGAAGACAGTGCCACCTACTGGGCAAAGGTTGCTACTGCAGTTCACCTGCAGCTGACTTCCACAATGCCTGAATATAATAATACTGGTGAAAGTGATAGCTGTACTCTCTGTTCCAAGACCTGATGGAATTATAGCATGAGAAGATTTATGATATTTATGATGGGGATTTAAATTGGAGAAAGGGAATTAGTTAACAAAGATTTTAACAAGTTATATAACTTCATTAGTTTGTGTTCACTAGTTTGTTTCCATATCTGCAAACCCAATTTATTTTATACATCTTAGTTGCTTATGTGTTTCTTAGCTATATACCTAATGATGCCGAATACTCCTGTTCATTACAATGCTCTACCCTCCTACCCATCTGTGAATCATTTTAGAGAGCAGAGATACTACATACTGCTCTCACTCCAGTCTCTAAGCTACGGTGGACAGCTGCCAGCTCTCTGTGCTCTGTCCATGCCCTGCAGTGAGCTCAATCATCCACGGGAGGCACTGTTTCCCCATGTACTCTCCCCCAAAGCCACCTTCTAGTTTAGGGATTGCACCTCAACCATAATTTCCCCAATGACATTCTACCTTCAAGGCTTCAAAGCTATGCCCATGACCCACTCAATCTATGGCAAGGAAGCTATGCCCATGACACACTCAGTCTAGGGCAGGGAAACTATGCCCATGACACACTCAGTCTATGGCAGGGAAGCTATGCCCATGACCCACTCAGTCTATGGCAGGGAAGCTATGCCCATGACCCACTCAGTCTATGGCAGGGAAGCTATGCCCATGGCCCACTCAGTCTAGGGCAGGGAAGCTATGCCCATGACACACTCAGTCTAGGGCAGTGAGGTTGTCTGAAGGAGGAAGTGAGCTAGGGGGCATGATTAGGAGACAGGCTGCTGTAGGCTACCTGGTAGTGTTTTTCTAGACATGCTGACCTTTTGGGCGACCCCTCCCCCCTCTTAATGATGGGGTTGCTGAGGAATCTTGTTATATACACTATATATTTCTCAGGGATGCTGGCATCTGGAAAGCAACTTTCCAATAAAATAAAAAAATGAATGAAGATTCCTAACCTCAGTGCTGGAAATGCAATCAGTGGCTCATGTCAGGTTACTTGTTTGACTTTTTGTTCTCTTGTGTGTTGTATAATTATCTGTGGTGTTTGTCCCACGTTTTCATATCAGTTATGCTGAACATTCAAAACATTATTCTACATAATATAGATATCCTCACAAAGACGATCCTGCATCAACATCAACAGTGACACATTGTAACCATGTCATGTTCATGCAATTGAACAAATAGCCCAGATTTGGACTGTCGGGGGCTCACTTGGGCTGATGTCAGAGTGATTTTTATTTATTTATTTTATACATTGTAGAATAATAGTGAAGACATCAAAACTATGGAATAACACATATGGAATCATGTAGTAACCAAAAAGTGTTAAACCAATATATTATATATTTTACATTCTTCAAAGTAGCCACCATTTGCCTTGATGACAGCTTTGCCAGTGGTGGAAACAGTATCCAACTGTCATACTTGAGTAAAATTATACTTGAGTAAAAGTCACCAAGTACAATTATACTTGAGTAAAAGTCTAAAAGTATTTGTTTTCAAATATACGTAAGTATCAAAAGTAAAAGTATAAATAATTTCAAATTCCTTATATTAATCAGACCAGATGGCACCATTTTCTTGTTTTTTATTTATTTACGGAAAGCCAGGGGCACACTCCAACATCATTTACAAACAAAGAATTTGTGTTTAGTGAGTCCCCCAGATCAGAGGCAGTAGGATGACCAGGGATGTTCGGTTGATGTGAATTTGACTATTTCCCCTGTCCTGCTAAGCATTCAAAATGTATCAAGTACTTTTGGGTGTCAAGGAAAATGTATGGAGTAAAAAATACAATATTTTCTTAATGAATGTAGTGAAGTAGAAGTAAAAGTAGTCAAAAATATAAATAGTAAAGTAAAGTACAGATAACCCAAAAAATGACTTAAGTAGTACTTAAAAGTATTGTTACTTAAGTACTTTACACCACTGAGGTTTGCACACTCTTGGCATTCTCTCATCCAGCTTCATAAGGAATGATTTTCCAACAGTCTTGAAGAAGTTCCCACATATGCTGAGCACTTGTTGGCTGCTTTTCATTCACGATGCGGTCTAACTCATCCCAAACCATCTCAATTGGGTTGAGGTCGGGTGATTGTGGAGGCCAGGTCATCAGATGTACTGCTCCATCACTCTCCTTGGTCAAATAACCCTTACACAGCTTGGAGGTGTGTTTTGGGCCACTGTCCTGTTGAAAAACAAATGATAGTCCCACTAAGCGCAAACCAGATGGGATTGTTAAACAGCCATCACTAACATTGAGTGGCTGCTGCCAACATACTGACTCATCTCTAGCCACTTTAATAATGAAAAATGTATGTAATAAATGTATCACCAGCCACTTTAAACAATGGCACTTTAATGTTTACATACCCTACATTACTCATCTCATATGTATATACTGTACTCTAAACCATCAACTGCATCTTGCCTATGCCGTTCGGCCATCGCTCATTCATATATTTTTAAGTACATATTCTTATTAATTCCTTTACACTTGTGTGTATAAGGTAGTTGTTGTGAAATTGTTAGGTTAGATTATTTGTTAGATATTACTGTATGGTCAGAACTAGAAGTACAAGCATTTCGCTACACTCACATTGACATCTGCTAACCATGTGTATGTGACAAATAAAATTAGATTTGATTGTGTATCGCTACAGAATGCTGTCGTAACCATGCTGGTTAAGTGGTCCTTGAATTCTAAATAATCACAGACCGTGCCACCAGCAAAGCACCCCCACACCATCACACCTCCTCCTCCATGCTTCACGGTAGGAACCACACATGCAGATATCATCCGTTCACCTACTCTGCGTCTCACAAAGACACGGCAGTTGGAACCAAAAATCTCAAATTTGGACTCATCAGACCAAAGGACAGATTTCCACCGGTCTAATGCCCATTGCTCATCTCTTCTTATTGGTGTCCTTTAGTAGTAGTTTCTTTGCAGCAATTTGACCATGAAGGCCTTTCACGCAGTCTCCTCTGAACAGTTGATTTTGAGATGTGTCTGTTTCTTGAACTCTGTGAATGTCACGTTCTGACCTTTATTTCCTTTGTTTTGTATTTATTTAGTATGGTCAGGGCGTGAGTTGGGTGGGCAGTCTATGTTTGATTTTCTATGATTTGGGGATTTCTATGTTTCGGCCTAGTATGGTTCTCAATCAGAGGCAGGTGTCATTAGTTGTCTCTGATTGAGAATCATACTTAGGTAGCCTGGGTTGCACTGTTTGTTTGTGGGTGATTGTCTATGTTAGTGGCTTGTGTCAGCACAGGTCTCATTTGTAGCTTCACGGTCGTCATTGGTGTATTGTTTTTGTATAGTGTTTCAGTGTTCAGTGTTTTCTTTATTAAAATTCACTATGAACACATACCACGCCGCATTTTGGTCCTCTGATCTTTCTCGCCTCTCCTCTTCAGATGAAGAGGAGGAAGACCGTGACAGTGAAACATTTATTTGGGCTGCAATTTGAGGTGCAGTTAACTCTAACTTATTTTCGGCAGCAGAGGTAACTCTGGCTCTTCCTTTCCTGTGGCGATCCTCATGAGAGCCAGTTTCATCATAGCGCTTGATGGTTTTTGCGACTGTACTTGAAGAAACGTTTAAAGTTCTTGAAATTTTCCGGATTCACTGACCATCATGTCTTAAAAGTAATGATGGACTGTCATTTCTCTTTGCTTATTTGAGCTGTTCTTGCCATAATATGGACTTGTTTTTTTTAACCAAATAGGGCTATCTTCTGTATACCCCCCCCCCCCCCCCCCCTACCTTGTCACAACACAACCGATTGGCTCAAACGCATTAAGAAGGAAAGAAACTCCACAATTGAACTTTTAACAAGGCACACTGGTTAATTGAAATGCATTCCAGGTGACAACCTCAGGAAGCTGGTTGAGAGAATGCCAAGAGTGTGCAAAGCTGTCATCAAGGCAAACGGTTGTGTCACGACTTCCACCGAAGTTGGTCCCTCTCCTTGTGTATTTAACCTTCTCTTCCCCCTCATTGTCCTTGTCGGTGATTGTTTGTTTGTAAACTTTTGACTGGTACTGTATAATATAACCAACTCTGAAAGCATCAGCTGCAACTATTGTTTAAAAATCGCCCATATTGTGCCATTGACATTAGAATGTTGGACGTTTAGTCACATAATTCCATGTAATGTGGCAGCTCTGTTTTTGGATTGTAACTTTGGTGATAGAGGCACAGGGTAGAACAGGGTTTAAAAAAAGATTTGTAGCTATAGGGCCATCACATAATTCACTAGCCCCACAGAAGCTATTTTCCAATATGGCTACCAAACAACAATGTGGTCTTATCAGAAAATTTCGCAGGAGCATAACTCTATGAAATATAATTGTAATATGCCCTGAAATATCTTAAAATGTTCATAGTGATGTAGAATACACAACCACGTCTGCCAGTTGTGCCAGATACAGTATATAAGGATGTTAAACTATTCACAGAATTTTGATAAGAATGTGTCCAAAAAGCTGTCTGATTCGCTGATTTCTGTAGATATGATCAATAATTGCAATAATCTGCAAACATGTAAATTGCATATGTACACGTGAATAGTCATGGATGTGAGCTGAAGGGACAACTGCTTCACATGACCTACACTGGCCAAGTGGCCATTTTTACAGTTTCTGGGAATCATGTAATGATCATGTCATGATGAGAAGTTACAGTAACAATTGAATGAGTCATAGGCTGTTCAATGCGGGAGCGCATGTCCATGCGCTAGTTGGCCACCGCAGAGATGCATGTAGGGTGAAAGGACTCCGTTTATGTGAGAATATCCTGCTATCATTTGAGTTCATTAACGGTTTATGATGATTTCGTATGAGCGCAGACGGCCCACCACATCCTTCCTTCCTCTCTCTACGTTCTGAAGTCTGTAAACCCCCGCCACCACCACACGCGCGCTCCAAGAGCAAGGGCTATTCAGCCGCCGCACACAAGCAGTCACGGACAGACGGGTTTAAAGAACTTAAGGATTTAAATTACATACCGAGTGAGAGAGCCGTTGAGCCTTGGGTGAGGGAGGGAGAGAGACTGATTTGTATCTTCACCAGATCTGGAGGGGGAGGAGGCACGGAGAATGAGCTATTCTTGTACCACAGAGGCTGTGTGTAACAGCCAGGACGCACCTAACGCCAGTGCGAAGAAAGCGGCTACTAATAATACGAACCGTGGCAGCGGAGATCTCGACAGCAGCAGCAGAAGCCCTAGTTCACGCCACTCGCACCCCAAACCGCTCGTGGCCATGAAAGTGAAGAAAGGCTGCAACTCGACAGATGCTGGGGTCCCGGTTACATCGGAAGACGAGTTGCTAAGAAACCCCGTAATATCGCCTGAGGATGTACTTGGGTTACAGAAGATCACTGAAAGTAAGTAGGCTACTAATTGGTCTGAAGGGTAGCTTCATGGCTACCTGAACCGTTCTGTCCACAGCGCACCTGCTGTTGCTCGGATGCCTCATGCCTGGCATGAAGCATCCGGTCCACAGCAACAACGTTACATTTTTAACGTGCAGCCAGCCATCCATCTATTCATCCATCCGCGTAGTAGCATATTAGTTACCCTCGTGCCAGGTTTTCATTTTTCAAGGGTATACTGCCAGTGCATTGGCTTGCGACACAGAGGAACATTAGGCTAAAGTAGTATATTTGTGCGTGTGGAAATACAGGTTATATAGGCTAGCGAAATGTACAGTTGAATGTTTCTCTGTTTGCAATCTCGCCATATTAGATAATGATGTAAGACAGGGGAGTAGGCTATCAGCCTCTAGCTCAGACAGGTTTAGTAGACCGGAACATAGGTATCCACACAACCTTGTGTGTGTGTGTGTGTGTGTGTGTGAGAGAGAGAGAGAGAGAGAGAGAGAGAGAAGGAGCTAGAAAGAGGGATAAAGACAGAGAAGGTTGGAGCAAGCGAGAGAGAGAGTGTGTGTGTAAATAGTCTTTTTGAACCAGACAGGCAGGGATTAATGTGATTGTTCTTTCTAATGCCCACTGTTGTCCACGTTGATGAAAAAAAGTCAATCAGACTTCTCTTAAATCCTTTCCCCAACCTGAAGAACGTGTTTCCTCTTAGGTAACAGGTGGTCAGTGCTCTGTGCCTGCCAACTGAGACTGAGACAGTCAGAGCCTATTTAAAGATCTGTATTAGATTGTTACATGACACAACAACACAGCTACAGTCACTTGGGACACAGATAGGCTTTTTGTTGTTGTTGTTGTTGTATAAAGCACATCCACTCTCTGTTCCTTCTGCATTCACACTAGGTTACTGGTGATTGGTTAGCTGTAAAAGTAATTTTAAGGGGTCATCTTTATGTCAACTACCTGAGTACATCCTGGTTCTATCAAGTGGCTTTTTCCTGGTCTGAAAGAGACTGCTTCTCAGGTTAAAATGAATTGCACCAGCCTCACAAAGTATACAGACTGGTGGCTGTTGTATTGCTTGCATAAATTCACCTTTGACATCAGTAGCGGATATACAGTACAATAGAGCGAAGGCCAGGCATACTACGATACTATTCTGTAGACACTGTAGGATAAGGGCCTTCTAGGCCACTTTAGAGACTTGGGATGCATCCATATTGTACTTGACACGCTAGTTCCATTTTATATCACAAACCAATGCCCTGTGGTTGTGGGTTAGCTAGATGGTAATAAGGCCTTTAACCTAAGCCTCCATGTACGATGAGTCATTTCAATATACTGTACATGCAGACTTGTGTCTGAACAATTTGGTTGCTGTGCGGAGAGTCTCTGCTTTAAGCAAAGGGAATTTCTCATCATCCGGAGCAGTACTCATCCCAAAAGGCGCACTAGCCCGCCAACATCATCCCTTTTATCCATGTTCCTGTCCGATAGTGTTAGCTGTTTGGTTCTGTAACCCCCAGAGGAAGAGCAGCATCGGGCTGCAGTGGTGAGATAATACAGAAATCACTGATGATGGCTGCCTAGTGATAATCTCTGCTCTCCACTGACATGTAATCTGGATTATGTCAGAAAGGAAGGGAATGTGGCACTTCTATGACCTGATTGACCCTAGTTAATTAATGCTTCAGAGTCAAGCAGCATGCAACAAAACACTCAATGAACAACGCATCTGGAAATTTGTTTACAGGGCATATCATTTCTGATTCGAAGCCAAGTTTAGCTGATACTATATGTGTTACATTTTCTGTGTTCACTGTTTTGGTCTCTAGCCCACATAGTTGCAGTTTAGGATACATTCAGGAAACCATAGATCAAATGACATAAATGACATTTCTCTGACAAATGCTTTATGATAGCCACCTGCTATGGCCTAATAATTATTTGATTCATGGTCATTGTATAGAATATCGTTGTCCCCCCTCCTGTAGGAGATGCAGTCGTATTGAATTTGGCCCTATGGTTGCCTTACTCCCTTTGAATCAGCACAGTACATACTGTATTAATGAACCAGAGAATCTTCATTATTCAGTCAATACATATGCTACATGTATGCCGAGACTGTACAGAGATCAATTTTGTCCATTTTCTGCTCAGTGGGGGAGAAATAACCAGTGAAAGACTGAAGGAGAAGATTGCAAGGCTTGCTGTGTAAATGACTTTCATGGCAGTGCTTTGGGAGGTAACTGCGTCCATTTTGGGGAGGCAGGGAGACACAGTGGCTCAGCGCTGATAAGGGAGGGACACACTGTTTCTCTGAGACAGGCATGATGAGGAAAATAAATGTCATCTAACCAGTAGAGAGAGAGAGTGTTTTGTGAAATGAGAAATGGTTTGTTATCAGTGTATGTATGCTGCATGGGGCTTATGCTATAAGGAAAGGAAAGGGAGAAGGGATATAAAATACAGTAGTCACTGCAGGAATTTATTCAGCTTGCAGCATGCCATGTATTTAATAGTATGTAAGATGTGCAGAGTTTCATTCCAAAACGCTATATATGCATTTTCATAAATGTTGGTAAATGAGCTTTTATTCTTTATTGAAATTATGAAAGAGATTGATGTGTTCTTTCACTATCTAATCATGGGGTTGTTCACTATCTAATCATGGCATGGGGTTGTTCACTATCTAATCATGACATGGTGTTGTTCACTATCTAATCATGGCATGGGGTTGTTCACTATTTAATCATGACATGGGGTTGTTCACTATCTAATCATGACATGGGGTTGTTCACTATCTAATCATGACATGGTGTTGTTCACTATCTAATCATGACATGGTGTTGTTCACTATCTAATCATGGCATGGGGTTGTTCACTATTTAATCATGACATGGGGTTGTTCACTATCTAATCATGGCATGGTGTTGTTCACTATCTAATCATGGCATGGTGTTGTTCACTATCTAATCATGACATGGGGTTGTTCACTATCTAATCATGACATGGTGTTGTTCACTATCTAATCATGGCATGGGGTTGTTCACTATTTAATCATGACATGGGGTTGTTCACTATCTAATCATGGCATGGGGTTGTTCACTATTTAATCATGACATGGGGTTGTTCACTATCTAATCATGGCATGGGGTTGTTCACTATTTAATCATGACATGGTGTTGTTCACTATCTAATCATGACATGGTGTTGTTCACTATCTAATCATGACATGGGGTTGTTCACTATTTAATCATGACATGGGGTTGTTCACTATCTAATCATGACATGGGGTTGTTCACTATCTAATCATGGCATGGGGTTGTTCACTATCTAATCATGACATGGTGTTGTTCACTATCTAATCATGACATGGGGTTGTTCACTATCTAATCATGGGGTTGTTCACTATTTAATCATGGGGTTGTTCACTATCTAATCATGGGGTTGTTCACTATTTAATCATGGGGTTGTTCACTATCTAATCATGGGGTTGTTCACTATTTAATCATGGGGTTGTTCACTATTTAATCATGGGGTTGTTCACTATTTAATCATGGGGTTGTTCACTATCTAATCATGGGGTTGTTCACTATTTAATCATGGGGTTGTTCACTATTTAATCATGGGGTTGTTCACTATCTAATCATGACATGTTGTTGTTCACTATCTAATCATGGCATGGGGTTGTTCACTATCTAATCATGACATGGGGTTGTTCACTATTTAATCATGACATGGTGTTGTTCACTATCTAATCATGACATGGGGTTGTTCACTATCTAATCATGACATGGGGTTGTTCACTATTTAATCATGACATGGTGTTGTTCACAATCTAATCATGGCATGGGGTTGTTCACTATCTAATCATGGCATAGGGTTGTTCACTATCTAATCATGACATGGTGTTGTTCACTATTTAATCATGGGGTTGTTCACTATTTAATCATGGGGTTGTTCACTATTTAATCATGGGGTTGTTCACTATTTAATCATGGGGTTGTTCACTATTTAATCATGGCATGGGGTTGTTCACTATCTAATCATGGCATGGGGTTGTTCACTATCTAATCATGACATGGGGTTGTTCACTATCTAATCATGGCATGGGGTTGTTCACTATTTAATCATGGGGTTGTTCACTATTTAATCATGGGGTTGTTCACTATTTAATCATGGCATGGGGTTGTTCACTATCTAATCATGGCATGGGGTTGTTCACTATCTAATCATGAGGTTGTTCACTATTTAATCATGGCATGGGGTTGTTCACTATTTAATCATGGGGTTGTTCACTATTTAATCATGGGGTTGTTCACTATTTAATCATGGGGTTGTTCACTATTTAATCATGGCATGGGGTTGTTCACTATCTAATCATGGCATGGGGTTGTTCACTATCTAATCATGACATGGGGTTGTTCACTATCTAATCATGGCATGGGGTTGTTCACTATTTAATCATGGGGTTGTTCACTATTTAATCATGGGGTTGTTCACTATCTAATCATGGCATGGGGTTGTTCACTATTTAATCATGGGGTTGTTCACTATTTAATCATGGGGTTGTTCACTATTTAATCATGAGGTTGTTCACTATTTAATCATGGCATGGGGTTGTTCACTATCTAATCATGGCATGGGGTTGTTCACTATCTAATCATGGGGTTGTTCACTATTTAATCATGGCATGGTGTTGTTCACTATCTAATCATGGCATGGGGTTGTTCACTATCTAATCATGGCATGGGGTTGTTCACTATCTAATCATGGGGTTGTTCACTATTTAATCATGGCATGGGGTTGTTCACTATCTAATCATGGCATGGGGTTGTTCACTATTTAATCATGGGGTTGTTCACTATCTAATCATGTCATGGGGTTGTTCACTATTTAATCATGGGGTTGTTCACTATCTAATCATGGCATGGGGTTGTTCACTATCTAATCATGACATGGGGTTGTTCACTATCTAATCATGGCATGGGGTTGTTCACTATCTGATCATGGCATGGGGTTGTTCACTATCTAATCATGGCATGGGGTTGTTCACTATCTAATCATGGCATCATGGGGTTGTTCACTATCTAATCATGGCATCATGGGGTTGTTCACTATCTAATCATGGCATGGGGTTGTTCACTATCTAATCATGGCATGGGGTTGTTCACTATCTAATCATGGCATCATGGGGTTGTTCACTATCTAATCATGGGGTTGTTCACTATCTAATCATGGGGTTGTTCACTATCTAATCATGGGGTTGTTCACTATCTAATCATGGGGTTGTTCACTATCTAATCATGGCATCATAGGGTTGTTCACTATCTAATCATGGGGTTGTTCACTATCTAATCATGGGGTTGTTCACTATCTAATCATGGCGTTGTTCACTATCTAATCATGGGGTTGTTCACTATCTAATCATGGGGTTGTTCACTATCTAATCATGGCGTTGTTCACTATCTAATCATGGGGTTGTTCACTATCTAATCATGGGGTTGTTCACTATTTAATCATGGGGTTGTTCACTATCTAATCATGGCGTTGTTCACTATCTAATCATGGGGTTGTTCACTATCTAATCATGGCGTTGTTCACTATCTAATCATGGGGTTGTTCACTATCTAATCATGGGGTTGTTCACTATCTAATCATGGCGTTGTTCACTATCTAATCATGGGGTTGTTCACTATCTAATCATGGCGTTGTTCACTATCTAATCATGGGGTTGTTCACTATCTAATCATGGGGTTGTTCACTATCTAATCATGGCGTTGTTCACTATCTAATCATGGGGTTGTTCACTATCTAATCATGGCATCATGGGGTTGTTCACTATCTAATCATGGGGTTGTTCACTATCTAATCATGGGGTTGTTCACTATCTAATCATGGGGTTGTTCAATGGCAGACATGCATTTATTTAAAATCTATCACTTGATGGGTTCATTTCAGGGAGACAAATAATCATGTTGTTTAGCAAAATTCTATATACCCGCCTCAGTCTCAGAGAAAGATGTACTGCTAGGTTTTACATAGTCAAATCTAATAAATAACCACATCTGTCATAAATACATGTACAAATGATACATTTGTGACATCAATATTATTATTTGTATATACATAATTCAATGCAGTAATATGAGATTTTTGTGTAAAACATTTGCATTTTACATTTGAGTCGTTTAGCAGACAATCTTCTCAGAGTGACAGTAAGTGCATTGATCTTAAGATAGCTAGGTGAGACAACCACATATCACAGTCCAATACAGGATACGGACATTCCAGCTAAACAACTGATATATAGAGAACACATTTTCATATACATGTACATCTAAAATCTATTCATCAAAAATCTGAGAACAGTAATATGTTATACACACACACACATAAGCAATCATTTCTGATGAAAAAACACACATGAAAAAATGGGTAGATATAGTGTTTTGGAAACTCTTCATGTACAGTATATTATATACTGTTATGAGATACGATGCAAATGCATCACAATACAATCTGTTTCCAACGGAAACTGAAGAAACATTTTATCTTTGGCACATGCTCACATCTATTAGATAAACCGCGGGCCATTTGACATTTGATGTGACTAGTTCACACAACATTGGCTGTCATCTTATTACTCAAATGTAGTCAGATGGCCCGCTTTGTTGTGATAGTATTAGTCATAATGGCTTCAGATTGTTCACCAGGGAGAATCCTTTCTCAGGGATAGCTCATTCCACTCTAGTCAGCCAACACTAACCCAACAGGCTTTTGGCTCTCAGGAAGTGTCTCGCCACACAAGCGATTGCTTGAATATAGGCCACCACTCTTGGAAAACCATCCTAGGTAGCCAAAGCCAACAATACATCAACAGGCTCCTGGCAGAATACTGGACTGCTCTGTATGTGTGGGGTGAAGTGGGGAACCAACCTGTATACTGGCAGGTCTCAGTCTCACCACATCATATACATGTATATAGGCCACTTCAATCAGTAGTCCTTAGGTAACATAATGAGATCCTAAAAGTAGAACTATAGCTTTTTTTTCTCGCACTTATTGACTTCTTACTGTAGTTGTCGAGCCACATCAAAAAGTAACAGTACTATACTTAAGTAATAAGGCCCAAGGAGGTGTGTTGTGACATGCCCTTAGCCGTGGTATATTGGCCATATATCACAAACATCCAAGGAGCCTTATTGCTACTATAAACTAGTTACCAACATAATTAGAGCAGTAAAAATAAACCACCCGGTTTATAATGTATATTAGCTATTCCTAGTCCCCTCCAATTGTTGTCCAGTCCTCCTCACCCATTGTGTGTTTATTTGTCTGCAGTGTAATTGTCTATTCTTCAAATGAGTGTATGAAAGACATTACTGTAAGTATATTAATGTAAGTATATTAGCTCTCCAGTAATGAAACTCTTATTCAGTGAGTCCAGCCCACTTCACGTCCAGCTCCTATACAGTCTCTCGATGTCTCCGTCATCATAGAGAGATTGAATTAAAGCCAGGGAAACACTGCATCACTGTCTGTCTGATAAACAACAACCTTTCCCTCTAACTGTATATTCCCATGACTGTATTTACAGTCTCTGGACTTGACTGTCACCACAATGGCTGGAGTTTTAAAAGCAAATTGATGTGTGTGGCTGGCCTAATTTAAATCTACTCTTTGCATCCGTCACAAGGTAAGTTACTGTTCTATGGGGGTCATTCATCTGATGTCGATGGGCAGGACAGTCCTCTCCTCTCTTCTCTTCTCTTCTCCTGTCCTCTCCTCTCTTCTCTTCTCTTCTCCCGTCCTCTCCTCTCTTCTCTTCTCCTGTCCTCTCCTCTCTTCTATTCTCTTCTCTTCTCCCGTCCTCTCCTCTCTTCTCTTCTCTTCTCTTCTCCTGTCCTCTCCTCTCTTCTATTCTCTTCTCCCGTCCTCTCCTCTCTTCTATTCTCTTCTCCCGTCCTCTCCTCTCTTCTATTCTCTTCTCCCGTCCTGTCCTTTCCCGTCCTGTCCTTTCCCGTCCTGTCCTCTCCCGTCCTGTCCTCTCCTGTCCTGTCCTCTCCCGTCCTGTCCTCTCCCGTCCTGTCCTCTCCTCTCCTGTCCTCTCCCGTCCTGTCCTCTCCCGTCCTCTCCCGTCCTGTCCTCTCCCGTCCTGTCCTCTCCCATCCTGTCCTCTCCTGTCCTCTCCCGTCCTGTCCTCTCCTCTTCCGTCCTGTCCTCTCCCATCCTGTCCTCTCCCGTCCTGTCCTCTCCTCTCCCGTCCTGTCCTCTCCCGTCCTGTCCTCTCCCGTCCTGTCCTCTCCCGTCCTCTCCCGTCCCGTCCTCTCCCGTCCTGTCCTCTCCCGTCCTGTCCTCTCCCGTCCCGTCCTCTCCGGTCCTGTCCTCTCCCGTCCTGTCCTCTCCCGTCCCGTCCTCTCCGGTCCTGTCCTCTCCCGTCCTCTCCCGTCCTGTCCTCTCCCGTCCTGTCCTCTCCCGTCCTCTCCCGTCCTGTCCTCTTCCGTCCTGTCCTCTCCCGTCCCGTCCTGTCCTCTCCCGTCCTGTCCTCTCCCGTCCTGTCCTTTCCCACCCCGTCCTGTCCTCTCCCGTCCCGTCCTGTCCTCTCCCGTCCTGTCCTCTCCCGTCCTGTCCTCTCCCGTCCCGTCCTGTACTCTCCCGTCCTGTCCTCTCCCGTCCTGTCCTCTCCCGTCCTGTCCTGTCCTTTCCCGTCCTGTCCTCTCCCGTTCTGTCCTTTCCCGTCCCGTCCTGTCCTCTCCCGTCCCGTCCTGTCCTCTCCCGTTCTGTCCTCTCCCGTCCTGTCCTCTCCCGTCCTGTCCTCTCCCGTCCTGTCCTCTCCCGTCCCGTCCTGTCCTCTCCCGTCCCGTCCTCTCCCGTCCTGTCCCGTCCCGTCCTGTCCTCTCCCGTCCTGTCCTCTCCCGTCCCGTCCTCTCCCGTCCTGTCCTCTCCCGTCCCGTCCTCTCCCGTCCTGTCCTCTCCCGTCCTCTCCCGTCCCGTCCTGTCCTCTCCCGTCCTGTCCTCTTCCGTCCTGTCCTCTCCCGTCCTGTCCTCTCCCGTCCTGTCCTTTCCCGTCCTGTCCTCTCCCGACCTGTCCTTTCCCGTCCTGTCCTCTCCCGTCCTGTCCTCTCCCGTCCTGTCCTCTCCCGTCCTGTCCTTTCCCGTCCTGTCCTCTCCCGTCCTGTCCTCTCCCGTCCTGTCCTGTCCTCTCCCGTCCTGTCCTCTCCGGTCCTGTCCTCTCCCGTCCTGTCCTTTCCCGTCCTGTCCTCTCCCGTCCTGTCCTCTCCCGTCCTGTCCTTTCCCGTCCTGTCCTCTCCCGTCCTCTCCCATCCCGTCCTGTCCTCTCCCGTCCTGTCCTCTCCCGTCCTGTCCTCTCCCGTCCTGTCCTCTCCCGTCCTGTCCTCTCCCGTCCTCTCCCGTCCCGTCCTGTCCTCTCCCGTCCTGTCCTCTCCCGTCCTGTCCTCTCCCGTCCTGTCCTCTCCCGTCCCGTCCTGTCCTGTGCTCTTCTGTCTTCTCCTCTAATTTTTGCATGTGGATAGATGTCTTGTGGTGGGGATATTGTTCCTCACTTGGGTCAAAGCAACTCAACTCTAAATCTGATTAAACAAATGTAATCTTTAGTAAAACAAAACAGTTGTGATAGCCTGTATATTTGAAGGTTAACAATTAACGCAAGTCAGATAGGCCTAAGTAATACAACATGTATGATCTATTGAGTGGCACATTGGGGTATTGAGAATGTATCATTGCTTGTTGAAAGCAGCAAGCCATTGACTCATTTTCATCTGATGAGGATTGAGTCAGCCAGTATGGCCTGTTTCTCTGTGTGTGTGTGTGTGCGTGCGTGCGTGTGCGTGTGTGTGTGTGTGTGTGTGTGCCAGCCGACCACAGAGTCTGTGCACCAGTAGAAAGGAAGAAGAAGGAGCCACTCACTCAACACTGTTGGTGGAGGAGGAAATGACTTCTTCGGTCAGGGACACAAAAACCCTCCACCCCATGGCTGTACCCGGACCACCATGACATTTCCATGTGGCCCTCAACATTATGTATTACATAAGCAAAACCTTCCACAATATGCTATTGTATCATTTGCATAATGAAAAATACGAAAATATTATTATGCTTTTATTGTCGGACAGACCATTGTTACACCAGTCTTAGGACATGTGTTACTATTGTATGATGCAGGTCTGAAAAAAGGTTCACATGATATTTGAATGTGTCTGTGCCTAAAGTTCTGGGGTAGGAGAATCTGTTTCCAGACAGACCGGTGAACTCAGTATGCCACGTAGTGGAAAGAGACCCTGGAGGAATATATGAGCTTAGTCATACCGCCAGGAGTGTGAGTGTGTTAAAGTGTGTGTGTGTGTGTGTGTGTGTGTGTGCGTGCGTGCGTGCGTGCGTGCGTGCGTGCGTGTGTTCACCCTCTGAATGGGATGATGTGATGAACTGAGACGATTCGTGTTCAAGCTAAAACAGCCCTACGGTACAATAACACAACAGTACTTCTTACCAAGCCGTATTCATTTCAGTTGCCTCCATTCTTTGTGACGTTTGGCACAGAATCCTATCAACATAGAGCAGAGTTTAAAATGGCCACCGGCCTTTTCTCTCTCAACTGGTAGCAGTGTGACCCTGGGGGCCAGTGAAGTACTGTAGTGGTAGATGGTAGATATCAGAGGAAAGCTGTCAGAGAGATGTGCAACTGCAGTGTAACTGGAGCTTCCTGGGCTTTGTTTATTTTTCCTATGGCCCTAAAACATGGCTCCAACTACATGGCCTACATGGCCAAGCTACAAAGTCAAACTTGGCTATAACATTATACTTTTTTTGCCCTACGATGTGCTTATTTTAAGGTTAAGGGTCAGAGCTTTTCCTTTGATCCTCCACCTCCTAGTATGTGTCTATACTTGTTCCTGGTTGGCTGAAGCAGTGTAGTAACCTGTAGCAGCTTATATTGTGGCTTCTACTGTTCCGCCTCTCTGATAAAGATAGATTTGCTTCTCAAAGTTCTAAAGCAGATGAATAAAAGGATTGTGACCAGTAAACAAAACACCATAGGAAGGTTTGTTTAAATCTAAACTAAATGATAGACATCTATCACTTAGTAGGTCTATCTTGTTTGTGTTTAAAAAAGGCCTAGTTTTATAGTCAATGATTTACCGTCACATATTGTTGTTATAGGCTACTGTAGACACGCAGGTGGTCCACTTCCTCCATTCTGTTGAAGTGGGAAACAGTAAACTAGCTGTCTGTTGCAGATGCACCTCTACAGGGTTAATGCAGTTAACTAGCTGTCTGTTGCAGATGCACCTCTACAGGGTTAATGCAGTTAACTAGCTGTCTGTTGCAGATGCACCTCTACAGGGTTAATGCAGTAAACTAGCTGTCTGTTGCAGATGCACCTCTACAGGGTTAATGCAGTTAACTAGCTGTCTGTTGCAGATGCACCTCTACAGGGTTAATGCAGTTAACTAGCTGTCTGTTGCAGATGCACCTCTACAGGGTTAATGCAGTTAACTAGCTGTCTGTTGCAGATGCACCTCTACAGGGTTAATGCAGTTAACTAGCTGTCTGTTGCAGATGCACCTCTACAGGGTTAATGCAGTTAACTAGCTGTCTGTTGCAGATGCACCTCTACAGGGTTAATGCAGTAAACTAGCTGTCTGTTGCAGATGCACCTCTACAGGGTTAATGCAGTTAACTAGCTGTCTGTTGCAGATGCACCTCTACAGGGTTAATGCAGTTAACTAGCTGTCTGTTGCAGATGCACCTCTACAGGGTTAATGCAGTAAACTAGCTGTCTGTTGCAGATGCACCTCTACAGGGTTAATGCAGTTAACTAGCTGTCTGTTGCAGATGCACCTCTACAGGGTTAATGCAATTAACTAGCTGTCTGTTGCAGTTGCACCTCTACAGGGTTAATGCAGTAAACTAGCTGTCTGTTGCAGATGCACCTCTACAGGGTTAATGCAGTTAACTAGCTGTCTGTTGCAGATGCACCTCTACAGGGTTAATGCAATTAACTAGCTGTCTGTTGCAGATGCACCTCTACAGGGTTAATGCAATTAACTAGCTGTCTGTTGCAGTTGCACCTCTACAGGGTTAATGCAGTAAACTAGCTGTCTGTTGCAGATGCACCTCTACAGGGTTAATGCAGTTAACTAGCTGTCTGTTGCAGATGCACCTCTACAGGGTTAATGCAGTAAACTAGCTGTCTGTTGCAGATGCACCTCTACAGGGTTAATGCAGTTAACTAGCTGTCTGTTGCAGATGCACCTTTACAGGGTTAATGCAGTTAACTAGCTGTCTGTTGCAGATGCACCTCTACAGGGTTAATGCAGTTAACTAGCTGTCTGTTGCAGATGCACCTCTACAGGGTTAATGCAGTAAACTAGCTGTCTGTTGCAGATGCACCTCTACAGGGTTAATGCAGTTAACTAGCTGTCTGTTGCAGATGCACCTCTACAGGGTTAATGCAGTTAACTAGCTGTCTGTTGCAGATGCACCTCTACAGGGTTAATGCAATTAACTAGCTGTCTGTTGCAGTTGCACCTCTACAGGGTTAATGCAGTTAACTAGCTGTCTGTTGCAGATGCACCTCTACAGGGTTAATGCAGTTAACTAGCTGTCTGTTGCAGATGCACCTCTACAGGGTTAATGCAGTTAACTAGCTGTCTGTTGCAGATGCACCTCTACAGGGTTAATGCAGTAAACTAGCTGTCTGTTGCAGATGCACCTCTACAGGGTTAATGCAGTTAACTAGCTGTCTGTTGCAGATGCACCTCTACAGGGTTAATGCAGTTAACTAGCTGTCTGTTGCAGATGCACCTCTACAGGGTTAATGCAATTAACTAGCTGTCTGTTGCAGTTGCACCTCTACAGGGTTAATGCAGTAAACTAGCTGTCTGTTGCAGATGCACCTCTACAGGGTTAATGCAGTTAACCCTTTCTGGACAGCGGCACCCCCTGCTGATCATCAAATCCCCAAGCCAGTGTGCTGCTGACAGTAGCTTTCTACCTGGCTGTATGTGCAGTAAATGTGAGTGAGAGGACTTCTCCAGACAGTTACCACAGCCACCTGCATTACAAAGCAGGAGGCCTACATCATGATAAAGGAGCAGTACACTATGTTAACATGTAGACCTAACTCACACTAACATTATATAAGATGGTGGTATTAGTCTCGTAAATGTGACAGATCTGTAAATGTAAGTGGAGCATTAATTGCTGTGCTGTTGTATTGCACAACTGGCAATGATATTTAATGTCAGTGGCAGGAAAGGGAAGTGGATATGAGGTGTGTGTGTGTGTTTGTGTTTGTGTGTGTGTGTTTGTGTGTGTGTGTGTGTGTGTGTGTGTGTGTGTGTGTGTGTGTGTGTGTGTGTGTGTGTGTGTGTGTGTGTGTGTGTGTGTGTGTGTGTGTGTGTGTGTGAGAGATAGTGAGGTGTAGGTGTGTTTGTGTGTGTTGGGGTCAGACCGGGAGGGTTCCATCTCTATTACTGTAAGTCAGCAGAGTAAAGCTTGAACAGGAAGTGAGGATATTTGTGCGTCCCAAATTACACCCTATTCTGTATCAAGTGCAATAGTTTTGGTCAAATGTAGTGCACTAGATAGGGAATAGGGTGCCATTTGGAATTCACCCTATTTGATAGGTGAGGTAATCGCTTAGTTACCCTGATGTGTGTGGTTAGCATGATGTAGCACCTAGCACAACATAACATAGTGTTCAATCACTGGGCTTGTGAACAGAGCTAGTATGTTCACACAGCAACACTTCTCTCACAGCCAATTGCAGCTCAAATTCAGACCTTAACGCCTCGATCACACCGACAGCTTCATTGCATTTTGGTACACCAGAAGTACATTCAATTCCAATGGAATTCTGCGTTTGCATTGCAGCATTGCGATGCAGAGGCAGTTGCAGTGCATTGTGTGTGGTGCATACATTGGATTTATCGAACGTATGTATCAAACTGTATGCGTAGACGGCTTGACAGAAATGGTAGCAAAAAGTGAATATTGAACTTTTGTTTCACACATATCCAGATGATGCTGCGTACCATTTTGCTCAAGGACGCTGTCGGTGTGATGGAGACGTAAACCCTCCTGATACCTCTCCCCCAGACCATTATACAAACAGACACAGGCCCTCTCACGCATTCCCTTCAAAATCAAGCTGCCTTTTCACACTGACCAAACAACAGACCAAGCGGGGGCTGAGGAGGAAGATAAGAGGAGGGAGGAGATCTCATCTGCATTCAGCTCTTAAATAAAACACAACCTTTCAATGAACCTCACAGCCAGTCAGCCAATCACCTCACAGTCAGCCAGCCAGCCAGCCAATCACCTCACAGTCAGCCAGGCAGCCAACCAGTAGCCTACAGGCAGCATATCTGAGACATGCTGTGTGAAGAAGCATAATAAAAAGCCTATCACTATCATAATGGAGAAAAAAAACTCTTTCAAATGTAGATTTGTTCCTGTGGGAGACTGTCAACTGTTAGGTTTTGGGCATGTATTTTAAATAGGTCTCCTTGTGTATTTATCCATGTTGATTGACAGCTTGAGTCAAGTCAAAAGAAAGAAAGAGGGAGATGTGAATGAAGCTTGTGGCTGAAAAGTCTTCTAACTCCTCCTGGCTAATCTGGGGGATTAGAGTTATAAAGGACAGCCAGTCGCTTGCTGATGATGAATGCCATGAACGGCCATCTTGTGTCAAAACAGGTCCCTTTCTTTAAGAACTATGGCAGTCGCTTGCTGATGATGAATGCCATGAACGGCCATCTTGTGTCAAAACAGGTCCCTTTCTTTAAGAACTATATATGGCAGTCGCTTGCTGATGATGAATGCCATGAACAGACATCTTGTGTCAAAACAGGTCCCTTTCTTTAAGAACTATATATGGCAGTCACTTGCTGTTGATGAATGCCATGAACGGCCATCTTGTGTCATACAGGTCCTTTTTATAAGAACAGCATGACTCAAGACTGAGTCTAATTTTACTCCTCCGCAATACTTCTGTGAGCTTTGAAGCATTCGATGCAAGAAATGCAGATCAGTGTCAGCCCATGCTGTATTGTGTCCAGTTTTGGAATAACCTGAGGCTCTATCACATCCTGTAGCCTTGTCGTCTACTGTGTATGAATGTAAGGACTGTACATAAATCGTAGAACCTGTATAAAACCCACATCTCCATTACGTGGAGTTCCTGTCAATGTACCGTGTTGTATGTTGACACATCTGTTCCAAGACATATCTGAAAGTGTTCTGCATCACACTGTAATGTATTACAGGCAGAGCCTCAGGCAGTAACAGCCAAATTGCTTTCTGAGCCAGAGTGTGTAAAATGTCCTTCTCATCTCTTTTTATTTTTTACATTTGAGTCAACGCTCTTATCCAGAGCAACTTACTTAGGGTTAAGTGCCTTGCTCAAGGGTACAGACAGATTTCCACCTAGTCATCTCGGAGATTCAAACCAGCAACCTTTCTGTTACTGGCCCTACCTCATGTTAAGTACCAGACAGAGAAAGACACACGGACACACACACACAGCAGGAGGCCCAGTGGTCTGACACCACTTTATCAGATCACTGTAAAGTAGCATTTCATTACCCTGATTTTTCATGACAACAACAATATAAGTTACAGCACAAACAGATCTGAGACCGGCTAAGAGTGTTTCATTACCATTGGAATCAACCCTAACATGATCCGTTCAGCTCTGCTTTGTCTTGCTTATGCAAAGTGGACAGAAAGCAATGTGGACAGGTGGAGGGGAGGAAAGGTAGAGGACAGGTGGGTGGAGGGGAGGAAAGGTAGAGGTGGAGGAGAGGTGGGTGGAGGGGAGGAAAGGTAGAGGTGGAGGAGAGGTGGGTGGAGGGGAGGAAAGGTAGAGGAGGAGGAGAGGTGGGTAGAGGGGAGGAAAGGTAGAGGAAGAGAAGGGGGGGAGAGGAGGGAAGGTGGAAGAAAGGAAAGGTGGAGGAGAGGTGGGTGGAGGAGGAGGAGGAGAGGTGGGTGGAGGGGAGGAAAGGTAGAGGAGGAGGAGAGGTGGGTGGAGGGGAGGAAAGGTAGAGGAGGAGGAGAGGTGGGTGGAGGTGAGGAAAGGTAGAGGAGGAGGAGAGGTGGGTAGAGGGGAGGAAAGGTAGAGGAAGAGAAGGGGGGAGAGGAGGGAAGGTGGAAGAAAGGAAAGGTGGAGGAGAGGTGGGTGGAGGAGGAGGAGAGGTGGGTGGAGGGGAGGAAAGGTAGAGGAGGAGGAGAGGTGGGTAGAGAGGAGGAAAGGTAGAGGAAGAGAAGGGGGGGAGAGGAGGGAAGGTGGAAGAAAGGAAAGGTGGAGGAGAGGTGGGTGGAGGAGGAGGAGAGGTGGGTGGAGTGGAGGAAAGGTAGAGGAGGAGGAGAGGTGGGTAGAGGGGAGGAAAGGTAGAGGAAGAGAAGGGGGGGAGAGGAGGGAAGGTGGAAGAAAGGAAAGGTGGAGGAGAGGTGGGTGGAGGAGGAGGAGAGGTGGGTGGAGGGGAGGAAAGGTAGAGGAGGAGGAGAGGTGGGTGGAGGGGAGGAAAGGTAGAGGAGGAGGAGAGGTGGGTGGAGGTGAGGAAAGGTAGAGGAGGAGGAGAGGTGGGTAGAGGGGAGGAAAGGTAGAGGAAGAGAAGGGGGGAGAGGAGGGAAGGTGGAAGAAAGGAAAGGTGGAGGAGAGGTGGGTGGAGGAGGAGGAGAGGTGGGTGGAGGGGAGGAAAGGTAGAGGAGGAGGAGAGGTGGGTAGAGAGGAGGAAAGGTAGAGGAAGAGGAGAGGTGGGTGGAGGGGAGGAAAGGTAGAGGAGGAGGAGAGGTGGGTAGAGAGGAAAGGTAGAGGAGGAGGAGAGGTGGGTGGAGGGGAGGAAAGGTAGAGGAGGAGGAGAGGTGGGTGTAGGGGAGGAAAGGGGATAGAGGTGGAGCAGAAAGCAGAATGTCCTGGCACGGTATCAGAAGGAGCGTTGCTAGGTGATGCTGTTAAAGGAAAAGGAAGTGAAGAGTGGCACTCTTCTCAGGGAGAGAAAAAGAGGGAAAGAGAGAGAGGCATTGAGAGAGAGACAGAGGGAACCTGGGAGACGCTGCCACTTCAGAGCCTTCCGGCATCTGGCTGCCACCGAGCTGCCGACACACATGGGCAAGCACACGGACAAACACACACACACACAGTCGCACAGGAAGAGATACACACACGCATGGCCACATATTATTCATAAACACTCATAGAGCTCATAGACACTCATAGAGCTCATAGACACTCATAGAGCATAAACACTCATAGAGCTCATAGACACTCATAGAGCTCATAGACACTCATAGAGCATAAACACTCATAGAGCTCATAGACACTCATAGAGCATAAACACTCATAGAGCTCATAGACACCCATAGAGCATAAACACTCATAGAGCTCATAGACACCCATAGAGCATAAACACTCATAGAGCTCATAGACACCCATAGAGCATAAACACTCATAGAGCTCATAGACACTCATAGAGCATAAACACTCATAGAGCAGGGTCCCTTATGTTCACACATACACAGACAGAACCACACATAGGATTCCAGACCAACCAGATCTCCTTGACCATATGAAGCAGCAGAATCCCTTAGAACGCAGACTGAGAGGACAGTGACACCCTATATCTAATTACACCCAGGATCCTTGATTCACACACAGAACAACCAAACTATACACACAAAGAACAATCCATCCATATGTACACAGACAAACCACAGGGCCTGTCAAACCACAGGGCCTTGTATTAGATCAGCTAATACAAAGCATCCCATATAGCACACACTGATATACTGTATCTCGTCTAGAGACAGAGGACACAGTGATATACTGTATCTAGATGAGAGCCAGAGGACACAGTGATATACTGTATCTAGATGAGAGCCAGAGGACACAGTGATATACTGTATCTAGACGAGAGCCAGAGGACACAGTAATATACTGTTTCTAGATGAGAGCCAGAGGACACAGTGATATACTGTATCTAGATGAGAGCCAGAGGACACAGTGATATACTGTATCTAGATGAGAGCCAGAGGACACCGTGATATACTGTATCTAGACGAGAGCCAGAGGACACAGTGATATACTGTATCTAGATGAGAGCCAGAGGACACAGTGATATACTGTATCTAGATGAGAGCCAGAGGACACAGTGATATACTGTATCTAGATGAGAGCCAGAGGACACAGTGATATACTGTTTCCGCCGGATCCTAATTCACACAGAACGATCCAAAGAGCTCGACTCACACTCTGTGAAGCCCATTTCTATCCCACTCACAGTATCTACAGTGCATAAGCGCATACAATAAGACCTAGAGCTCATATTATTATCAGGTGCCAGACTGCTTCCGTTAGGATGACATGCTTCCTCACAAACAGGGAACAAAAACGTTTATCAGTTATGAATTCTATCAATATTAGAGTTGGTTCTCATGAACTGTCTAATGTCACCCACCTGTCATTTTAATATCACCTTTTAGTCATTACAGGTTGATGAATAGCCACCTGTATGGCAATTGTCTTGTGATGCAGTACACACAGACACACAAACGCACACTCACACACACGCTGAAGTCAGCAAGACAACAGTGGTACTCTGTGTAGACTAGACTACAAAGTCAACTGGCCTTTTAACTGCACAGTGCAGTGGCATCCCTCAAGTCTCTGCCAAGCAGCTCCTGTCTGATATCTGCACAGCCAGCAGTTTGAAGGAAGTGTTTTGGTGAAGTTCATTACAGAGAGAATCCCTCTGCTTTGAAGAGTAAGCAGTAAGCCACTGCTCAATGTTCTGACTCACTGAACCATGCTGGTACTGGAACATCAATACACCTGACATTGTAGGCATCTACAAGAATTTCGCTACACCCACAATAACATCTAGCTAAATATGTGTATGTGACCAATGAAATGTGATTTGATGTTTTTATTTATTATTATTATTAAACCTTTATTTAACCAGGAAGTGCTCATTGAGATTTAAGATCTCATTTTCAAGAGCGTCCTGGCCAAGATAGGCAGCACCAAGTCATTACAAAAATGACAGACAAACAACATGAAAAACTACAAGTAATCTAGTAAAAACCATAGAATTCACAAGAGTATAACAAAATCAAAAACAGCTCATTAAAAACATTGACAGGTCAGGGAATCAGTCTCAAGATCATTCATCAGTGATTTAAAAACACCAATCGGGTCAAGTTCTTCCAGTTTAAAAGTATTTTGTAAGGTGTTCCAAGACGATGGCGCAGAGTACATAAAAGCCCTTTTACCAAATTCAGTTCGGACATTTGGAACACTTAGCAGGATAAAGTCCAGTGAACGAAGAGAGTACCCACCACATTTCTGAACAATAAAAATTCACAAATAAAAAGGTAATAAACCCAAAATGGCTTTGTAAAAAGTATACCAGTGACTGAGCCTACAAGTGACTAGAGAAGGCCAGCCAACCCTGGTATACAAAGTGCAGTGGGTGCATAAGGGTTTTGCAGTTTAAAATAAATCTCAAAGTGCCATGGTAAAGAGTGTCAATTGATCTCAAACACTGAGCGGAAGCAGTCATATATAAAATATCCCCATAGTCTAGTAAAGGCATAAATGTAGCTGATACTAGCCTCCTGGCTTCAAAAGAAAAACAGGCCTTATTCCTAAAATAAAATCCCAATTTCAGCTTCAATTTTTTTGTAAATTGTTGAATATGCAATTTAAAAGAGAGGCCGTCATCAATTAAAATTCCAAGATATTTATGAGGTCACAACCTCAATCTCAATGCCCTGACAGGTCATAATAGGTGAAAAGTTCAGAGGTCTATTTCTTGCTTTAGAAAACACAATTTGTTTAGTTTTGTCAGTATTGAGGATAAACTTCAATTGACACAAGGTATGTTGAACTGTATAAAAAGCATTTTGCAAGTTTTGGAAAGCTTTTGTAAGAGGCGGGGGGGCACAGCAGTAAATAACAGTATCATCAGCATAAAAATTAAGTTGCGCATTTTGGACATTTTTGTCTAAATTATTTATATAAATAGTGAATAAGAAAGGACCAAGTACAGAGCTTTGGGGCACACCATTACAGACAGACAATTTAACAGACATGAGCCCATCAAATTGAGTGCACTGAGTTCTATCAGACAGATAGTTAACAAACCATGCAACTGCATGCTCCGAAAGACCTACACTCGACAATCTCTGCCTTAGTATAGCATGATCAACTGTATCAAAAGCCTTAGAGAGATCAATAAAAAGTGAGACACAGTGCTGTTTTTTGTCAAGGGCTTCAGTGATATAATTTAAAACCTTCATGGCTGCTGTAATTGTGCTTTGCTTCTTCCCGAAGCCCGATTGGTACATTGATAAAATAGAGTTAGTAAATAAAAACTATTTTAGCTGTTCACTCACAAGGGTTTCAAGTATTTTCACCAGGGGGGACAGCTTTGAGATTGGCCTATAATTATTTATTTGATTTTGACTACAGACTGATACAATGCAGGTTCATTTGTGCTCTGTCCTGCTGCATACTGGAAGTGTGCTTGGACCAATCAGACTGAATTTAGACAGAGACAAATGTATTAATTACAAAGGAATACACACACACACATACACAGAGACACACATACATACTTTACACACACACACACACTCACATACTTATTCATATACCCTCCATAGATGCGTAGATCACCTGGGCCACCTTGCTCAATGATATCAATGCAGGTCAACTCCTGGTGGGATGGCAGAAATGTCCTTTTGATGGTTTTCTCTGTAAATTAAGCCATAACTTTGTTCATCTTTATTAGCCTAGTTACTCCAGGGAATACTGGTAAAGGTCATCATGGACCAGGTCGTTGCTGTGATCCGGTTAATGGACAGAACTGTTTTAACATTCAATTACAATGTATAATCTTCCTCTTCTCCCCTCCCACCTCTCATCCTTTTCTTCTCCCCTCCCACCTCTCATCGAATCCTCTCCATTCTTCTCTTCCTCTCCTCTTCTCCCCTCCCACCTCTCATCAAATCCTCTCCATTCTTCTCTTCCTCTCCTCTTCTCCCCTCCCACCTCTCATCAAATCCTCTCCATTCTTCTCTTCTTCTCCTCTTCTCCCCTCCCACCTCTCATCGAATCCTCTCCATTCTTCTCTTCCTCTTCTCCCCTCCCACCTCTCATCGAATCCTCTCCATTCTTCTCTTCCTCTCCTCTTCTCCCCTCCCACCTCTCATCGAATCCTCTCCATTCTTCTCTTCCTCTCCTCTTCTCCCCTCACACCTCTCATCAAATCCTCTCCATTCTTCTCTTCTTCTCCTCTTCTCCCCTCCCACCTCTCATCGAATCCTCTCCATTCTTCTCTTCCTCTCCTCTTCTCCCCTCCCACCTCTCATCAAATCCTCTCCATTCTTCTCTTCCTCTCCTCTTCTCCCCTCCCACCTCTCATCAAATCCTCTCCATTCTTCTCTTCCTCTCCTCTTCTCCCCTCCCACCTCTCATCAAATCCTCTCCATTCTTCTCTTCTTCTCCTCTTCTCCCCTCCCACCTCTCATCGAATCCTCTCCATTCTTCTCTTCCTCTCCTCTTCTCCCCTCCCACCTCTCATCGAATCCTCTCCATTCTTCTCTTCCTCTTCTCCCCTCCCACCTCTCATCAAATCCTCTCCATTCTTCTCTTCTTCTCCTCTTCTCCCCTCCCACCTCTCATCGAATCCTCTCCATTCTTCTCTTCCTCTCCTCTTCTCCCCTCCCACCTCTCATCGAATCCTCTCCATTCTTCTCTTCCTCTTCTCCCCTCCCACCTCTCATCAAATCCTCTCCATTCTTCTCTTCTTCTCCTCTTCTCCCCTCCCACCTCTCATCGAATCCTCTCCATTCTTCTCTTCCTCTTCTCCCCTCCCACCTCTCATCGAATCCTCTCCATTCTTCTCTTCCTCTCCTCTTCTCCCCTCCCACCTCTCATCGAATCCTCTCCATTCTTCTCTTCCTCTCCTCTTCTCCCCTCACACCTCTCATCAAATCCTCTCCATTCTTCTCTTCTTCTCCTCTTCTCCCCTCCCACCTCTCATCAAATCCTCTCCATTCTTCTCTTCCTCTCCTCTTCTCCCCTCCCACCTCTCATCAAATCCTCTCCATTCTTCTCTTCCTCTCCTCTTCTCCCCTCCCACCTCTCATCAAATCCTCTCCATTCTTCTCTTCTTCTCCTCTTCTCCCCTCCCACCTCTCATCGAATCCTCTCCATTCTTCTCTTCCTCTCCTCTTCTCCCCTCCCACCTCTCATCGAATCCTCTCCATTCTTCTCTTCCTCTCCTCTTCTCCCCTCCCACCTCTCATCAAATCCTCTCCATTCTTCTCTTCCTCTCCTCTTCTCCCCTCCCACCTCTCATCGAATCCTCTCCATTCTTCTCTTCCTCTCCTCTTCTCCCCTCCCACCTCTCATCAAATCCTCTCCATTCTTCTCTTCCTCTCCTCTTCTCCCCTCCCACCTCTCATCGAATCCTCTCCATTCTTCTCTTCCTCTCCTCTCCTCTCATCCTTTTCCTCTCTCCTTTCATCTCTTCCTCTCCTCTCCTTCTCTCCTCTTCAAGGATAACCATTCAGATGAATCGGAAGTGGAACCTCTTCATGTTGAATATGATGATTCACGCCATATTTGTTGTGACTCTGTCTTTCTGTCCCTCTCTCGATGTTTTAGACGTAAATCACAATCTTGTGTTGTCGTTCCTTGTGAGGAAATATACACAATGATCACTTAAATGACCCTTAAAGTACAGCGGATGAGGTGTGTTAGGATTTTAACAGCGGCTATTACTGTTCTTATGTCCATCTATTATGTACATGCAGGCCTTACTCAGTGAGGAGAGAGAATGGAGAGACATTTAGGAGCTGTGATTGCAGGGCTTTTTGGTGACTCGTTGGGTATGACATTTGTTTACAAGTAGAGTACATTTATTTCTATGCAAATGTTCACACCGTCTGGATCACGATGAGGGAAATTAGCACAGGTTAATTAGTATAGTGTGTAATGTCTGATGACATTCTCCCTCCATCTGTAATTCTGGCTGACTTAGCGTGTGTGTGTGTGTGTGTGTGTGTGTGTGTGTGTGTGTGTGTGTGTGTGTGTGTGTGTGTGTGTGTGTGTGTGTGTGTGTGTGTGTGAGTGACTTGGCGTTTTGCAATCCCTCCTCTGCAGGGCATCTGTCGGTAATCTGTCCAGTCAGCTTCAGATTTAGAATCACACACGTTTTGCAGTGCAGTGTTTCACGGGGCCAAAGATTCAATTTAATGCAGGCAGCCATGTAGTGTATTCTCTCCCTACCTACCTGCCCACTGGACTGGATGAGTGGGCAAAGCTAAAGCTGCAACAGAAATCAATCAGGAAGTAGAATTCCCAATGAGGAAGCTGACATGATCACTTAGATGATGTGTGGTGTATATTGTGTATCTGGATGTGTAGCGAAGGGAATACAATATTTAGGCTACATGAATAATCAGGGATGGCTGATTAACGTGGCCCACGCCATGTTAGTTGAAATGATTGAAAAGCTCATGCTCATACAAGCATTATAGGGAGTCATCATGACAGTCTCTGATGGAACAGGGTCCATGTGCCTTTTGGCATTGCCTGCACAAAGGTCTCTGATGCTATCTTACTCTGAGCCTTCAGCATTTCAGACCCTGTTACTTCAGATGGCTCAATGACTATTGGACCTACAGTAGGTACAGATAATGTAGTGGTATTATCATTGTCATCTTTTGTGATGAGCAATGGAGTATTGGTCACTTTGGGTGTGTCTCAATAGTCTCTCCTCGTGCCCTTCCGGCAATCTACACTGACATGAATGAAATGAACAGGTGAAAGCATCCTCCATAATTGATTTGTCTGTGTTCAGATCAGTAATGGGGAGGAAGCCACTTTAGACTATTGAGATGCGGCCTTCTTTGTACTATGGGTCATGGGGACGACTACTGAGATGCAACCTTTGTACTGCAGTATGGGTAGTGGGGCTCATACAATTTGCTCGTGGCGCTCCTGTTTAGCTAGCTGATCTGTAGCCGTCTCATGTTCTGAGAACATCACTCTTATCAGACATCACAGTCACTGTAAAGAAGGTAAGGCTGCCATGTGCCAAGAACATAGTGCCAGTGTTGCCAGGGTAACGGCGCCTTCAGTTCCAACACACTGTGGTTGTAGTTGTCATGGCTGTAGAAATGTGTGTGGAGCCTTTGGGGTTGAGTGACAGATTGGAAAAAGGGACATCGATTATAGAAATTGAATGGTCATAATAACGTCATTTCTTACAATTTTGAGTACGGCACAGCATTATTTTTTCAACCAGAGATTGAATGTACACTTGACTTTTCTTACACTGTGATGCTTACACCGGGCCGCACTATTCTGCTCTCCCACTTGTTAGCCGATGCCTGGACACAGCTTGGGCCTCTGATCTAAAGTGTTAGGTGTTAGATAACACCTACCGTATGGCACCAGAGTCAGAGTGTAAATGAAGGTCATTCAGTCACTACACATATAACTGACCTACAATCATGTTATAGAGCTGTAATAGTCTACAGTGTTTTGTTATGAATATTTACCTTCTAACGCTGTAGGTCTGTTCTATAATTCTTTGTTTATTATTGAGGGGACAGCAACATTTAATTTGAAATGTATTATTTCACACCGATTTGAACCTGAATGACCTGTGCTCCCCAAGGAGGAAAAGGTTAGCCTCAGAGCTGTAAGTTAGTGTTTGGACTCAATGGGCAATTATTTAAGATGTACTGTAGTGTGCAGCCCTCCATATTCCTACTGTTTGTTTACCACATTTACCCCTTAAACACTGTGTTATTCACCTACAGCTACAGTATCTACCTCAACACTCCAGTATCACTACACATTGTCCATTTGGTATTGGCACTGACCTTGAATATAGCTGACATTCTTCTGTTTTTGTCTTTTTCTTCCTCTCTTATTTCTCAAGTTTCTATATTTTTATGTTTGTATTAGTTATACTGTCTTGATATTGAATACTGCACTGTTGGATATGGCTTACAGTTAAGCATGTCACTGTACATGTGCATGTGACATCAAACTTGACTCTGGCATAATCTGGCACCCTCAGACCACTGTAACCCTCAGACCACTGTAACCCTCAGACCACTGTAACCCTCAGACCACTGTAACCCTCAGACCACTGTAACCCTCAGACCACTGTAACCCTCAGACCACTAGAACCCTCCGACCACTGTAACCCTCAGACCACTGTAACCCTCAGACCACTGTAACCCTCAGACCACTGTAACCCTCAGACCACTGTAACCCTCAGACCACTAGAACCCTCCGACCACTGTAACCCTCCGACCACTGTAACCCTCAGACCACTGTAACCCTCAGACCACTGTAACCCTCAGACCACTGTAACCCTCAGACCACTGTAACCCTCAGACCACTAGAACCCTCCGACCACTGTAACCCTCAGACCACTGTAACCCTCAGACCACTGTAACCCTCAGACCACTGTAACCCTCAGACCACTGTAACCCTCAGACCACTAGAACCCTCCGACCACTGTAACCCCCAGACCACTGTAACCCCCAGACCACTGTAACCCCCAGACCACTGTAACCCTCAGACCACTGTAACCCTCAGACCACTGTAACCCTCAGACCACTGTAACCCTCCGACCACTGTAACCCCCAGACCACTGTAACCCTCAGACCACTGTAACCCTCAGACCACTGTAACCCTCAACCTTACAGTAGGTTGGCCTCAGAAGTAAAAATCACAGAATTTGTGGTTGCTGGTTTAAGTTGGAGAGCTACATGTACAGTACATCTGTTGACTGGTCTGTTATTCCAGCAGACATGTGATGTTGTGTGGCTATCCCAGTGCTGAGTGCTTTCCCATCAACTCCACTGAGACAACCTTTCTGGACTTAGACATAGAGCCCCGGTCTTACATATTAAAAAGGTCCATTATCCCACCAGTACAGAATACACACGCACGCACACACACACGTACAGTATATACAGTTGTTACTATCTATCTGTGGGTGTAGTAGTACTGTGGTGTGGATTATAATGACAGGTGGGTAGTAGGTGAGATGGAAAGTAGCCAGGAGACCCAGTCACAACTCACAAGGGAATTACTGCCATCTGCACACACACACACACACACACACACACACACACACACACACACACACAGCAGAGTCCAAAGCCTGCTACCAATTATATTAATGAACCTAACAACACCGGGGCCTGAGCAGGGAACGAGGGCGTCGTCTTAAGACCTCAGCAGGTTTGTGTGAAGGCCCTTTGAGTGCAACACTCCCCCCTCCTCCACTCACATAGACACACACACGTATGTGAGCACACACATACACACACGCGTGCATGCGTATACACAAACACACACACACGACCTTTCATACTCACTTACACATACACACACCTCCCTCTCTCCATGTAGCACAGCTAGGTAACAGGAAGGCTAAAAATATCTCCTGGCCATTGGCTAGCCAGTTTGGTCCATCTGCTTCCTAACCCTTAGGTAAGTAAAGAACTGAAGAGAGAGAGACAGAGAGAGGGAGAGAGAGACAGAGGGAGACAGAGAGAGAGAGAGACAGAGGGAGAGAGACAGAGACAGAGAGAGACAGAGAGATCTCAGGGAATTAGACCAAAGTTCTCAATTGGTACAACATATATAGAGTACTGTACACACTACAATTACTTAGGTTTAAAAATAAGCTCAACTAGACACCTTAATGAGGCAGTGAATGAATTTAGAGAGAAAGCACGCAGGGCATTCTACGCCATTAAAAAGCTAATTGAAATTGAAATACCTATTAAAACTAATTGAATATGTCATTGAACCAATTGCAGCGAGGTGTGGGGTACACTTGCAAAACAAGATTTCATCAAATGGGACAAACACCCCATTGAAACCCTTCATGCAGAGTTCTGTAAGATTCTCCAACATGTCCAGAGGAAAACTACAAACAATGCATGCAGGGCAGAATTAGGCCAATATCCACTAATAATACAAACTCAAAAAAGAGCAATTAAGTTTTGGAAACATCTAAAATACAGTGACCCCCTCTCATATCATTACCAAGCCCTGCAATGCCAAGAGCTGAGCAAAGAAAAGAGTCCACTCATCCAGCTGGACCTGAGGCTGAGTTCACAAACCTGTTCTACTAACACACTGAAGCCTCAGGACCAGAACATCCAATCAATCAGATCAAACCAAATTACAACACAGTCAAAACAAAACTACATTGCTTATTGGGAAACACAAGCACACGCACAAAGCAAAATGCTGTGCTATCTGGCCCTAAATCGACAGTACACCGTGGCTAAATATTTGACCATGGTTACTGATCAAAACCAGTGAGCACAGCCTTGCCATTGAGAAGGGTAGACACAGGAAAACCTGCCTCCCTGTAGAGGAAAGGCTGTGCAACCACTGCACAACAGCAGAACCTGAGACGGAGCTGCATTTCCTGACAAAATTTTAAAAATATAAAATAATTAGTGTCATTTTCCCAAATTTGAAACCCTTAGAGAGAGAGAGACAGAGAGAGGAAGAGACAGAGAGAGACAGAGTGAGAGACAGAGTGAGAGAGAGGATGAGAGACAGAGAGAGAGATAGACAGAGAGTGAGGGAGAGAGAGAGAGAGAGAGAGGAAGAGGCAAGAGAGAGAAAGAGAGAGTGTGCACACTATTTGTTTTGTGTGTGTTTGAGGGCTCGATGAACTCTCACTAGAACATGCTCGTACTATTCTACCTCAGTACAGTTTTGACATGAAGTTATATCAAAGGCTTAGAGGCAGGTGCCCACCAGTAGATTCCATTAATGGGACGCAAGTAGGGAGGGGTGTATGAAAGGGGTGTAGTGGTCAATGTGTGGGGTGGTGTCGGGGGAATGGAGGTTATAGTACAGCAAAACCTATAGTTTCCCCAAATCCCCTTAGCGTCTTCCAATCTGTCCATATGACGCTGAAACAATGTAAGCCTCTTAGACCTAATCCACAGCCTGTGGGGAGGTGAGTGTATGCCACAGGGCTGTAGATGCTGTCCTTTGGGCACAGATCTGCAAAAAGGGTGCTATCTAGAACCTCAAAGGGTTCTATGCATGTCCCCATAGGATAACCCTTTGAAGAACCCTTTTTGGTTCCAGCTAAAGTATTTTGTGTTTCATGTATTATCCTTTCCACAGAGAGGGCTCTACATGGAACCAAAAAGGATTCTACCTGGAATCAAAAAAGGGTTCATCTATGGGGACAGCCGAAGAACCCTTTTGGAACCCTTTTTTTCTAAGGGTGTGGGATCAGCGTACAGTACCCTCGACCCAAACCTTAGGTTATGTTGGCTGGCCCCCTGGTGTTGCCCTGGTGTTGCCCTGGTGTTGTCGATAACATGCTCCAACCAACTGAGCTGTATTGGAACCATACGTGTTTGTCAGTGTTCTATTTCTGTCCTAATATTTTCCCTTCCACATATTCCAAACTGTCAGTTCTGTGAGAGGGCCTTATAGAAGTGTCTCATATTCCAAACTGTCAGTTCTGTGAGAGGGCCTTATAGAAGTGTCTCATATTCCAAGCTGTCAGTTCTGTGAGAGGGCCTTATAGAAGTGTCTCATATTCCAAGCTGTCAGTTCTGTGAGAGGGCCTTATAGAAGTGTCTCATATTCCAAACTGTCAGTTCTGTGAGAGGGCCTTATAGAAGTGTCTCATATTCCAAGCTGTCAGTTCTGTGAGAGGGCCTTATAGAAGTGTCTCATATTCCAAGCTGTCAGTTCTGTGAGAGGGCCTTATAGAAGTGTCTCATATTCCAAACTGTCAGTTCTGTGAGAGGGCCTTATAGAAGTGTCTCATATTCCAAGCTGTCAGTTCTGTGAGAGGGCCTTATAGAAGTGTCTCATATTCCAAGCTGTCAGTTCTGTGAGAGGGCCTTATAGAAGTGTCTCATATTCCAAACTGTCAGTTCTGTGAGAGGGCCTTATAGAAGTGTCTCATATTCCAAGCTGTCAGTTCTGTGAGAGGGCCTTATAGAAGTGTCTCATATTCCAAGCTGTCAGTTCTGTGAGAGGGCCTTATAGAAGTGTCTCATATTCCAAGCTGTCAGTTCTGTGAGAGGGCCTTATAGAAGTGTCTCATATTCCAAGCTGTCAGTTCTGTGAGAGGGCCTTATAGAAGTGTCTCATATTCCAAGCTGTCAGTTCTGTTAGTGTGACACAAAACACTGTGGGCCTGCATGTTATCACAGAGAGGTTCTGTGGTTATTGTCAGTGTCACATCTTGGCAGACTCAAGGATTAGAGGAGTAAAAATAGCTATTTCTGTCTCTGTGTTAGGTGAGGATCTGACAGGCTGGACAGGTGGCTGGATGGGGCAGGGTCAGAAGAGCTGAATCAGTGTACACAACACTGTAACAACTGCATAATTGTCTTTTAACATAGATTTTATTTATTGTAGTCCAGGTGTACCAAGTGTCACGTTCTGACCTTAGTTCCTTTGTTTTTGTCTGAGTTTTAGTATGGTCAGGGCGTGAGTTGGGGTGGGCAGTCTATGTTTTTATTTTTATTTTATTTTATGTGGGTTTTTGAGTTTGGCCTAGTATAGTTCTCAATCAGAGGCAGCTGTCAATTGTTGTCCCTAATTGAGAATCATACTTAGGCAGCCTGGGTATCACTTTTGGTTTGTGGGTGTTTGTTTCCGTGTGAGTGTTTGGGCCACGTTAAAAGGTGTTCTGTAGAGTATGTAGCCCTCCTGTATTCAGATTAAAAGGTGTTTTGTAGAGTATGTAGCCCTCCTGTATTCAGATTAAAAGGTGTTCTGTAGAGTATGTAGCCCTCCTGTATTCAGATTAAAAGGTGTTCTGTAGAGTATGTAGCCCTCCTGTATTCAGATTAAAAGGTGTTCTGTAGAGTATGTAGCCCTCCTGTAGCCCTCCTGTATTCAGATTAAAAGGTGTTCTGTAGAGTATGTAGCCCTCCTGTATTCAGATTAAAAGGTGTTCTGTAGCGTATGTAGCCCTCCTGTATTCAGATTAAAAGGTGTTCTGTAGAGTATGTAGCCCTCCTGTAGCCCTCCTGTATTCAGATTAAAAGGTGTTCTGTAGAGTATGTAGCCCTCCTGTAGCCCTCCTGTATTCAGATTAAAGGGTGTTCTGTAGAGTATGTAGCCCTCCTGTATTCAGATTAAAAGGTGTTCTGTAGAGTATGTAGCCCTCCTGTAGCCCTCCTGTATTCAGATTAAAAGGTGTTTTGTAGAGTATGTAGCCCTCCTGTATTCAGATTAAAAGGTGTTCTGTAGAGTATGTAGCCCTCCTGTAGCCCTCCTGTATTCAGATTAAAAGGTGTTCTGTAGAGTATGTAGCCCTCCTGTATTCAGATTAAAAGGTGTTCTGTAGAGTATGTAGCCCTCCTGTAGCCCTCCTGTATTCAGATTAAAAGGTGTTCTGTAGAGTATGTAGCCCTCCTGTATTCAGATTAAAAGGTGTTCTGTAGAGTATGTAGCCCTCCTGTATTCAGATTAAAAGGTGTTCTGTAGAGTATGTAGCCCTCCTGTAGCCCTCCTGTATTCAGATTAAAAGGTGTTTTGTAGAGTATGTAGCCCTCCTGTATTCAGATTAAAAGGTGTTCTGTAGAGTATGTAGCCCTCCTGTATTCAGATTAAAAGGTGTTCTGTAGAGTATGTAGCCCTCCTGTATCCAGATTAAAAGGTGTTCTGTAGAGTATGTAGCCCTCCTGTAGCCCTCCTGTATCCAGATTAAAAGGTGTTCTGTAGAGTATGTAGCCCTCCTGTAGCCCTCCTGTATCCAGATTAAAAGGTGTTCTGTAGAGTATGTAGCCCTCCTGTAGCCCTCCTGTATTCAGATTATAAGGTGTTCTGTAGAGTATGTAGCCCTCCTGTATTCAGATTAAAAGGTGTTCTGTAGAGTATGTAGCCCTCCTGTATTCAGATTAAAAGGTGTTCTGTAGAGTATGTAGCCCTCCTGTATTCCGATTAAAAGGTGTTCTGTAGAGTATGTAGCCCTCCTGTAGCCCTCCTGTATTCAGATTAAAAGGTGTTCTGTAGAGTATGTAGCCCTCCTGTAGCCCCCCTGTATTCAGATTAAAAGGTGTTCTGTAGCGTATGTAGCCCTCCTGTATTCAGATTAAAAGGTGTTCTGTAGAGTATGTAGCCCTCCTGTATTCAGATTAAAAGGTGTTCTGTAGAGTATGTAGCCCTCCTGTATTCAGATTAAAAGGTGTTCTGTAGAGTATGTAGCCCTCCTGTATTCAGATTAAAATGTGTTCTGTAGAGTATGTAGCCCTCCTGTAGCCCTCCTGTATTCAGATTAAAAGGTGTTCTGTAGAGTATGTAGCCCTCCTGTAGCCCCCCTGTATTCAGATTAAAAGGTGTTCTGTAGAGTATGTAGCCCTCCTGTATTCAGATTAAAAGGTGTTCTGTAGAGTATGTAGCCCTCCTGTATTCAGATTAAAAGGTGTTCTGTAGAGTATGTAGCCCCCCTGTATTCAGATTAAAGGGTGTTCTGTAGAGTATGTAGCCCTCCTGTATTCAGATTAAAATGTGTTCTGTAGAGTATGTAGCCCCCCTGTATTCAGATTAAAATGTGTTCTGTAGAGTATGTAGCCCTCATGTAGCCCTCCTGTATTCAGATTAAAAGGTGTTCTGTGGAGAATGTAGCCCTCCTGTAGCCCTCCTGTATTCAGATTAAAAGGTGTTCTGTAGAGTATGTAGCCCTCTTGTAGCCCTCCTGTATTCAGATTAAAAGGTGTTCTGTGGAGAATGTAGCCCTCCTGTAGCCCTCCTGTATTCAGATTAAAAGGTGTTCTGTAGAGTATGTAGCCCTCCTGTAGCCCCCCTGTATTCAGATTAAAAGGTGTTCTGTAGAGTATGTAGCCCTCCTGTATTCAGATTAAAAGGTGTTCTGTAGAGTATGTAGCCCTCCTGTATTCAGATTAAAAGGTGTTCTGTAGAGTATGTAGCCCTCCTGTATTCAGATTAAAAGGTGTTCTGTAGAGTATGTAGCCCTCCTGTATTCAGATTAAAAGGTGTTCTGTAGAGTATGTAGCCCTCATGTAGCCCTCCTGTATTCAGATTAAAAGGTGTTCTGTAGAGTATGTAGCCCTGCTGTATTCAGATTAAAAGGTGTTCTGTAGAGTATGTAGCCCTCCTGTATTCAGATTAAAAGGTGTTCTGTAGAGTATGTAGCCCTCCTGTATTCAGATTAAAAGGTGTTTTGTAGAGTATGTAGCCCTCCTGTATTCAGATTAAAAGGTGTTCTGTAGAGTATGTAGCCCTCCTGTAGCCCTCCTGTATCCAGATTAAAAGGTGCTCTGTCTCCTTTCTGTTTCAGACTACCTATGTTCCCCAGAGGAGAACGTTCACATGATCGATTTCACACGGTTCAAGATCCGAGACATGGAGACAGGGACGGTGCTGTTTGAGATCACTAAACCCCCTGTACCAGGTATGGGCTATGTCGAAACTATCATATTATACAGTACAGATATTAGATACATGTCCCCCATTATAATGTATTTAATCAAGACATGGAGACAGGGACGGTGCTGTTTGAGATCACTAAAGCCCCTGTACCAGGTATGGGCTATGTCGAAACTATCATATTATACAGTACAGATATTAGATACATGTCCCCCATTATAATGTATTTAATCAAGACATGGAGACAGGGACGGTGCTGTTTGAGATCACTAAAGCCCCTGTACCAGGTATGGGCTATGTCGAAACTATCATATTATACAGTACAGATATTAGATACATGTCCCCCATTATAATGTATTTAATCAAGACATGGAGACAGGGACGGTGCTGTTTGAGATCACCAAGCCCCCAGCACCAGGTCAGTATTAGGCCTGTCTGTACTATGTACACGACCGTTCAAAACGCTACAAAACACTACAATAGTCATTTACAGCATTAACAATGTCTACACTGTATTTCTGATTTGATGTTATTTTAATGGACAAAAAAATTGCTTTTCTTTCAAAAACAGGGACATTTCTAAGTGACTCCAAACTTTTGAACGGTAGTGTATAACCGTTAGTATTTGTGTCTCCTAACATATTCATAGATACTTGTTAACATATTCTCTATTATTAGACCCTAGGATATATGACTTGTGGCACTAAACTATAGGTCATAGCCTCTGATGACGAATAGGTTTTAAGACCTACAGTATGTGTGAGCAGCTTATACAGTTGAAGTCGCAGGTTTACATACACTTAGGTTGGAGTCATTAAAACTCGTTTTTCAACCACTCCACAAATTTCTTGTTAACAAACTATAGTTTTGGAAAGTCGGTTAGGACACCTACTTTGTGCAATTCACTGTATCACAATTCCAGTGGGTCAGAAGTTACACTAAATACACTAAGTTGACTGTGCCTTTAAACAGCTTGGAAAATTCCAGAAAATTATGTCATGGCTTTAGAAGGTTCTGATAGGCTAATTTACATAATTTGAGTCAATTGGAGGTGCACCTGTGGATGTATTTCAAGGCCTACCTAAAGCCTACCTCCTGTATTCAGATTAAAGGGTGTTCTGTAGAGTATGTAGCCCTCCTGTATTCAGATTAAAAGGTGTTCTGTAGAGTATGTAGCCCTCCTGTATTCAGATTAAAAGGTGTTCTGTAGAGTATGTACCTAAAAATTGTAGACCTCCACTAGAGATGAACATACTTTTGTGCGAGAAGTGCAAATCAATCCCAGAACAACAGCAAAGGACCTTGTGAAGATGCTGGAGGAAACAGGGACAAAAGTATCTATATCCACAGTAAAATGAGTCCTATATCAACATAACCTGAAAAGCTGCTCAGCAAGGAAGAAGCCACTGCTCCAAAACCACCTTAAAAAGCCAGACTATGGTTTGCAACTGCACATGGGAACAAAGATTGTACTTTTTGGATAAATTTCCTCTGGTCTGATGAAACAAAAATAGAACTGTTTGGCCATAATGACCATCGTTATGTTTGGAGGAAAAAGGGAGAGGCTTGCATGCCGAAGAACACCATCCCAACCGTGAAGCACGGGGTGGCAGCATCATGTTGTGGGGGTGCTTTGCTGCAGGAGGGACTGGTGCACTTCACAAAATAGATGGCATCATGAGGTAGGAAAATTATGTAGATATATTTAAGCAACATCTCAAGACATCAGTCAGGAAGTTAAAGCTTGGTCGCAAATGAGTCTTCCAAATGGACAATGACCCCAGGCATACTTCCAAAGTTGTGGCCATCACAAAGCCTTGACCTCAATCCAATAGAGAATTTGTGGGCAGAACTGAAAAAGCGTGTGCGAGCAAGGAGGTCTACAAACCTGACTCAGTTACACCAGCTCTGTCAGGAGGAATGGGCCAAAATTCAACCAACTTATTGTGGGAAGCTTGTGGAAGGCTACCTGAAATGTTTGACCCACATTAAACAATTTAAAGGCAATGCTACCAAATACTAATTGAGTGTATGTACACTTCTGACCCACTGGGAATGTGATGAAAGAAATAAAAGCTTAAATAAATCCTTCTCTCTACTATTATTCTAACATTTCACATTCTTAAAATAAAGTGGTGATCCTAACTGAGCTAAGACAGAGAATTTTTACTAGGATTAAATGTCAGGAATTGTGAAAAACTGAGTTTAAATGTTTTTGGCTAAGGTGTATGTTCATTTCCGACTTCAACCTCTGGGTTAACTAGGCCCAGGCAGTAATATGCATGATTCATGAATGAATTACTCCTATTAGCTATGTCGCCATTGAGAAGGTGTTATTTCGCTGTGTGAGTTGATCATCTAAGGCTCTGAAACAGTGTCTATTCAGAGAGGTACACAGCAGAGAGACCGCGCTTCAAAACAGCAGGCTTGTTAACGCGGTATCTTTTGTGACACTGTGGCAGCGGGCGAAAAGAAGGATTTGGACCCCAACGGAGGCCGCTTCGTCCGTTACCAGTTCACCCCCGCCTTCCTGCAGCTGCGCCAGGTTGGAGCCACGTAAGTCAGAGCTAAGATGGCCGCCAGGGTGTGTGGGTGTGTAAGAATGGTGGTGCGGTGGACACTCAGTGCCCTGCTGCTCTACGAAGAGGAGACAGATGGGGAGGGCTATTCTCGGAGAGTGAGAGGAGGTGAGAGTGTGTGCATGCCTACGTGCTTGCATGCGTGTTTGTGAGTGACAGATACCAAGGAGCCAGGAAGGCCGTACAGTTGGGGGCAGAGAGAAAGAGAGAGGGAGAGAGAGAAAGAGAGAGGGAGAGAGAGAAAAAAAGAAGGCAGAGAGGGAGAACGAGAGAGAGAGACAGAGAGATGAGGAAAAGGACATTCGGGCCAGTTGTTATTAATTACTGCAGTGGGCTATATTAGTAGTCTTAAACAAATCTACTTTGAAACCAAAGTATACACCTCACACACATGGTTATGGGCTTAAAAAAAGAAGACACCTGTACTATTTCAGATATAAAGTTGAAATGTTTGTAGTTTGCATCCGAATACTACACTTTATATAGATCATAGAAGACTGAAATATAACAAAATTGTTTGACATAGAAACACCAGATGTTTGACTGTTTAAAATAATCTTTATTAATTCGGAAATTCTGAAAAATATGAATAACATTCCACCCATGAGGTCAGTGTTTCATTGGACTGCAGGAAAGGGCTACAGAATGGGGGCAGATGAGGAGACATGGAATTATACTTCCGTTCTGCATCAAACTATGACAAACTAATGATGTGTGTAAGTGTGCTTCCAATAGTTTATCGGATCTCTCTGTCCCCCTGTCCTCTCTGACACAGTGTGGAGTTCACAGTGGGAGACATGCCCATCAACAACTTCAGGATGATTGAGAGGCACTACTTCAGAGAGCAGCTCCTCAAGAGCTTTGATTTTGAGTTTGGTTTCTGTATGCCCAGCAGCAAGAACACCTGTGAACACATCTATGAGTTCCCCCCTCTGTCAGAGGACATCAGTGAGTTTGGACACTCATAGATACAGAGACACAGACATAGCACGCATGCATGCATTTCCTGTACCCATACCAGACAGTCCGACACACACACACACACACACACACACACACACACACACACACACACACACACACACGCGCATTCACTCAAACACACACACTTACACAAGCACACACACACTGATGTGTCCTTGCTCTCCCTTCTTCCTCAGTGCGTGAGATGATCCTGCACCCATACAAAACGCAGTCCGACAGCTTCTACTTTGTGGACAACAAGCTGGTGATGCACAACAAGGCAGACTACTCCTACAGTGGGAGTCCATAGGACCACAGGACCCCCCTAGACACCTAGACCCATCCCAACTCCAACTCAATCCCACCCCTCCATGGGACCACGGACAGACAGACAGACGAACGTGCTGACAGATGACGAATGGAGAGATGTATGGACGGACTGACAGGTCACAAGCAACAGGGCTGATGGACAGCCTCTCACACTCTCCACAGCTTTATTTCTCCAACCAGAATTCCCCCATTGCTTGTTAACGCCTCAATTGCAATCCCCTACTCCAAGTCTCTTGCAATGACCTCTCAACTTATGTTTCTGTGTCTGATAGAGAGTGTTGTAGATGTGTACACAGTCTAGTATACATAAACACACACAGACCTTCGCTATGGGACACGTCTGATGTGGCCCGATCTAGACCAAATAAAAGCACAACAAGTACAGTATGTAAGGGCCAGTAACAATGAATGAGATTGAATGTCTAGTCAGTGTTTTCTGAAGGGCTCAGTCAATCTACTAAAGAGAAAAAGAGAGCAGCAAAGAGAGAAATGGGAGAGACAGAAAAAATTGAGAGAGAGAGAAAGAGAGATAGAGAGAGGGTCTGCTTATCTGCCCTTCATCTCATTAACATTAAGCTATTTAAACAATAGAGACAGACAGACCCGCCAGTTGTCGGTGCAGGACCAAGTGACACAGACACACAATTCTCTGACATCCTCAAAACATGTATTCTAATCGAGCAAGCAGAACCTATATATTTCTACTAGGGTTCAGCAACTTTTTTTTACTCTTAAAGAAAGTCAAAAAAGTTTATTGAATTTCTTATAAATAGCCATTAGCTCTGAATGACTCGATGTCCCTGATAGGAATAGTACTACTGTTTGATGAAGTTCTTTGTCGATTACCATTCCACTAGAAACCAGTCGAATGCCATTAGGGTACAGTAAGACGTAGAATGGGACAGGTACTCTTTTACAGTGAATGTGTCGTATTTAGGCTTGTAAAATGCTAGCTTTCCCAAAATTCCCTGGTTTTCCAGAAGTCCCGTTTGGAGGATTCCTGCGTTTCTTATTCCAACCTGATTCTCGGAATCTTCCAACTTGGATTTCCGGAAAACTTGGGAATTTTAGGAAAGTTAGTAGAATTTTGCAATCCTAGTCGTGTTTATTTCCGTATACTCATAGTTTTATGTTCTAAAGTATTTTTTTAAATAGCCACTTTGAGGAGTTAAATGTAGGTGAAGGATAGTCATATAGGAATTCAAAACCAGATATTCATTTTGATATCCAGCACATACTATTTAGTCTCAAGTGATCTGCAGATTTATTTAAAATAAATGTGGTTTTTGTAAATTAAAACTAAAAATAGTGTAAAGTTTAGATGGTTGAAATGCCACTTTGAGAAATAAATATATGTGATTTTTTGGGAAGTCTTGAAATGCGTCTTGTGGTTTTTATTCACTTGATAGGAAGATGATGATATGTGGGAATAGCCAATCACAGTGCATTCGGAAATTATTCAAGACCCCTTGACTTTTTTCACATTTTGTTACGTTACAGCCTTATTCTAAAATGGATTCAATTGTTTTTTTCCCTCGTCAATTTACACACTATAACCCATAATGACGAAACAAAAACAGGTTTTTAGAAATGTTTGCAAATATAAAAAAATATAAAAACTGAAATATCACATAAGTATTCAGACCCTTTGCTCAGTACTTTGTTGAAGCACCTTTGGCATCGATCACAGCCTCGAGTCTTCTTGGATATGATGCTTCAAGCTTGGCACACCTGTATTTGGGGAGTTTCTCCCATTCTTCTCTGTAGATACTCTCAAGCTCTGTCAGGTTGGATGGGGAGCGTCGCTGCACAGCTATTTTCAGGTCTCTCCAGAGATGTTCCAACGCGTTCAAGTCTGGGCTCTGGCTAGGCCACTCAAGGACATTCAGAAACTTGTCCCGTAGCCACTCCTGAGTTGTCTTGGCTGTGTGCTTAGGGTTGTTGTCCTGTTAGAAGGCAAACCTTCACCCCAGTCTGAGGTCCTGAGCGCTCTGGAGCAGGTTTTCTTCAAGGATCTCTGTACTTTGATCCATTCATCTTTCCCTTGATCCTGACTAGTCTCTCAGTCCCTGCCGCTGAAAAAACGTCCCCACAGGGATGGTACCAGGTTTCCTCCAGACGTGAGGTATTTCTGTTTTTAATTTTAATAAACAAAATATCAACTGTTTTCGCTTTATCATTATGGGATATTGTGTGTAGATTGATGAGGAAAATGTTTTATTTAATACAGTTTAGAATAAGGCTGTAACGTAACAAAATGTGGAAAACGTCAAGGGGTCTGAATACTTTCCGAATGTACTGTATAACAAATGCTGTTTTACAATGACTGGATAGATCTGTGACAGAAATTAGAAGAAAGGAATTGCATAGATAGACACAGAACAATTGTCTAGACTAGAATATAATTTAATGAATGAATTCAAGCGCTATAAATCAAAAACAGTTTACTATATACTCAGTTAAGTCATACAAGAAAAAGGGGCTTTTCACACAAGCTATGACTAAAATACACTCTTGAAAAATGTGTCTGGTAAGGTGATGTCATTTTTATTATGAGATAGTGCCTGCAGGAACCAGATGAAGGCCTGAGAACAGTCGTCTGGCTCTGCCTTGATAGACTTCCATCCTCAATGGTCATTTAGCTATAAAGCTTTGAAAACTATTTCTAGAAAGCAAAATGAATTGAGTAAACAGTGAGTATGTTCCCTGTATCGTATAAGAAATTATGCTGAGACACATTTTGTAATTGTATTCATTAGCTCTGAGCTAAAAAACAACTGGCTTGAATCATCTCCTGTCACCATAAGCTGTATAAAATGCTAATTGCAATAGTGGGAACATATCACACCAGGGGGCTTATTCAGGAGAATAGGACTTCACAGAATGCTCAACATAGAAATGTATTGTGTAGAACATATATGATTCTCTGTAGTGTAGAATACGGAAAAAATGTAATCAGTGCTGTATTTCTGTCCGCAACTTTAAAGTTCCCAGTAACTACAGCTCTCTGCTGCCATCTAGTGTGGAGTTAGCTCAGACTGCACTCTACTCCTAAACACTGAACAGTCAGGTGTGTCATGAGCTTTTGGATACATTCATTCTCATTCGTCAAGTCTTGACTTTGACCCAGCCAAAGTCATTGTTATGAATAAAAACATATTGTTAACACGGTTATGATAAAATCTGAACCCAGGCTCCCCCATTCTCTTCAGACTCATTGGTGACAAATTGAGTCAACGTGCTCTGCATGTTCAAAGCAAAGCAAAATATGACATTTGATTGTGATCATTGCTACATTCACTTTCAAACTGAGCCCTTTGTGATAAGTCTTGACCTTCACAACCACAGTCTTGAGGTCCAGGGGGAAGGTCTATGTGAGCTATTCCACGAAGGGAGCCCTATTCCTGGGCTTCAAAGCAAAGGTATGGGGGTGTTCCCCATAGAAGTGAGGTAACTTGCCAAGCTCTCCACACCTGGGTAGGCTGTGTGGTACTGTCCATTAATATGGAGGTCTGATGGACCTCCACATCCTCCTCCCATCTCCTCCTCATCTTCCTTCCCCGGCCCGTCGGAGATCCACTCTGATGTCTGGTTGACAGGACCGGTGCTCCTCAGACTGGACCCCAGGTGTGTTGGCTGGGAAGAGGAGGGGGACAGGGAGGGACTGATTAGCACCAGCGAATCAGGAGCCAGGCTGTCCTCTCTCAGCTCGTCCCACAAGTAACCTGAGAGGAGAGTGAACAGGGTTGTGAATCTTGTTGTAGATTGTATAAAAATAATTCCTGAATATGGTTCTCTCTGTCTTGGCCTCTCACTCTCTATCTCTCTCTTTCATCCTTACCGTGGAGCTGCAGGTCAGTCAAGCTGGGGTTGAGCGTGTCGATATCGTTACTAGCATCTTCATCTAGCTGTAGCTCTTGTATGCTCCTGGGCCCAACATCATACTCTGCCTGTATGGTGGCGCTACAGGTGGGGGGTGTCTGCCCCGCCAGAGGGGAACCCAGGGTACCCACATTGGGGGGGATTCCCGATAGAGGCTGCTGTCTGCAGGGGGAGTAGAAGGAGAAGGGGTGGGGGGTGGTGGGGGGCAGGTAACGGGGGTGCTGTTGGACTGTCAAGGAGGGAGGGGGGACGTGGGGGTAGAGGGGACGTTGAAGAGGATGACAGGGCTCTTGAGGATGGGATGTGAAGGAGGAAGGGGTAGGGATCTGGTTGTGGTAAGAAGGTAAAGATTTCAGCTTCTCTGGTCTTTCCCCCAACAGGCGATCCAGATCCTCTGAGAAAACAGAGAAAGAGTAAATTGAGATGACCTTGCACTTATCTCCTGTAACAGCTGCCAAAAAGTCTGAGTAGATAGAATCACCAGAACGCTGGAGTTGCTCAGTCTCAAAGGTAACATACCCTGTATGTAACCGCATCTTATTTTATGGTGTCATTTATGCCATGACGGACCTGAGAATTGCCAAGCTTACCTTCCACCTAAAATAATGGCATCCGAACTTTGAGGAAGTGCAAATAAAACATAGCCCAGGTCTAAGGGGAGTCCTGGTCTGTGATGTATAGACCACCTACCTGGCCTGGCCATGCTCTTGCGGACAGTGAGGGGGTCTTTGCGGCGCCACTTGTGTAGCTCCTCCTGCATCTTCTCTATCTTGGCTGGGTTGAGGGCCCACAGGCAGCCCTTACGGGAAGAGTTGCCAATCTTATTCTCCACCTTCTCAAAGCACTTATTCAGAGACAGGTTGTGGCGGACCGAGTTCTTCCATCCATCTGGAGCCGTCTGAGAGACAGAAAGGAGAGGAAAAACCAGTAAACATGTGCACAAGCACTGACAACAAACAGTTCCACACAAAGACATGGGGGGAACAGAGGGTTAAATACACAACAAATAATGAGGGAAATGGAAACCAGGTGTGTAGGAAAAAAAAAGTGGATCTACGATGGTTAGAAGACCAGTGACGCCGACCGCTGAACGCCGCCCGAACAAGGAGAGGAAATTACTTCGGTGGAAGTCGTGACACTATCTGCAATTGACGTATCCGTTTTTGGACTTTTCAATTAATGATATTTACCCATCAGTGGAGGCTTCTATGGGGAGGACGGCTCATAATAATGGCTGGAACGGCACAAATGACCACGAGCCCGTCCTCCCCAATTAAGATGCCACCAACCTCCTGTGTTACCCACTGATCCTTGAAGAATACTTCTAAGTTAGTTCAGAACTCAAAATATATGCTTGTTTTACTCCACTGTTTGTGAACATTAAAGAGTAAACAAACAACATACACCTTACATCCATAGCTCTGTCCTGCCCCATCCCTCAGCTTTTTCCCTCAAACAGGGGAGGGCAGAACACTGAGTTATTGTTTCAACTGCCAAAACCCTGACCAATTAAGTAATTCAAAATCAAGTCAAAAGTCAAGAGGAACCAAAGCAGTGTGAGTGCCACGTTGAACACATGCGCGCACACACCCCCTGAGGTAGTCTCTCAGTCAAAGGTCTTACTGTATGTTTGGCTGGAGAGGAGCCAAAGCTGTTGCAATGCCACGTTGCACCTTCCTACACCTCCTCCTACAAACAGCCAGCCAACAAACAGCCAACCATTTCATGGGTCTATAACCACTGGGATGGATGGGAAGACACTGATCAAGCCCTAACGGGAATCAGCCGGGGTGGCCCAAGGTTAGCCTCGTTAAACACTGGTTGTGTCCCAAATGGCACCCTGTTACCAAGTGCACTACTTTTGACTAGGTCCTATAGGCCACGCCTGTATTCTATATGGAATAGGTAGGGGTCGATGATGCCTAACAAACGGCTGGGGAAGAGGCTAGCCTACGGCTGCTTCTGCTTTGGCACACTGTTGAATCTATATACACTATTACAGTATCATTCATCTCCCCGAGGCTTGCCAGGAGATCAGGAGACTTCTAGGTGGTAGAGCCAATCCTTCCTATGGTCTAAAGAAAATATGTGGTTTCTCTCTCTCTCTTGATATCACTCTCTCTCTCTCTCTCTCTTTCTTTCTCTCTCTCTCTCTCTCTCTCTCTCTCTCTCCCTCTCCGTGTTCTTCTATAAAGGGCTTATCGCCAGATAAGAAGATAAGAGAGGATTGAAGATCAACAGGCGTTGATCTCTCAGTGATTGAGTCTTTTAAACCACATGTAAATACTACAAGGTATTTACTTTACAATGCATAACACACTTATGTGTCTGTTTTGGTAAGTTAGGTGATGCAAAGTTCATACAATTTCTCAGTGCATGAGAAACTCTGTCTGTGACATTGCACAGATAAAATACATAGGATGAGAATAATGAAACAGAGATGACTGTTGGGTCAGTGAGAAGCCATAATGTCCTCCTGCTGTACCTTGAAGTAGGGGAAGTGTTCAGTCATGAACCTGTAGATCTCACTAACCGGGAGACTCCCTGTCTTACTGTTCCTCAGAGCCATGAAGATCAGGATGCTATGGATAGAAGACAAACATTGTAGTCAGTGTAGTCAATCAGATGTAGTCAATATTATTATTATATTTATTATTACGTATATTACATGATATTATTTAACATCAGTGTTGTTTCTCCATTTCATATACACTACAATCTCAGAAAAAAGGGTTCATCGACTGTCCCCATAGGCATAGGAGAACCCTTTGAATAACCCGTTTTGTTTCCAAGTAAAACACTTTTTGATTCCATGTAGAACCCTTTCTACAGACGGTTCCACATGGAACCCAAAGGGGCTCTACCTGGAACCAAAAAGGGTTATTCTAAGGGTTCTCCTATGGGGACAGCCCTTTAAGGTTCTAGATAGCATATTATTTTCTATGAGTGTACATTCATGACAAGGATCCATGATGACATCCACAAAACACTAAAAGGAAACAAGGACATTCATGTTGTTATTATTATACTAATTCAGTCTTTGAGGAAAAAGTCGGAAAAGTATAGTAGATACAGCAGAATTGACATTATCGTAAATGAAAGCACAAATAGTTTTCCGTTGTGGGTTTGAATAAGAGGCCGTGCTGTGTATGCAGAACCAATGAAGATCTAGGGCACACACACACACACACACCCCATCCACCTCACACCTGCAAGCCTGAGGGATAACGGTGATTATTTGTGTTATGTAACATTGATACTTGAAAGGAGTTTAGGCTAAATCATTATTGAAATATATACCATCTGGTCCTCAGAGGACCAGAGTACAAAATGTACAGAAACTAACTGAAATAATAGCTGAACACTGAATACTTGGGTTCACTTTCAATCCAAACTGGTAAACTGGTTTTAGGGGTTATTAAAGAACTGACATGCTTACAGCTCAACTTCTTTTTGTTTCACCTTGTAAACGTTATTTCAAATATGCAGAGAAAGAAGAGTGATGAAGAGTGAGAAATGGGTTTGATTAAATAAGGTCTTGATTGAATAAGGTCTTTAGTATATAATTAATGTTGCACCAAAGTCCAAAACCCGATTGTACAGGTTGGTAAAAGATTGTGATTGTGCACATATATGGAGTATCCTGGGTGAGGATCAAAGGTGCCAGATCAGCTTGGCAAATGGCTGACGGATTGGGATGGTTTTGACACCTTCACACCCTGTCATAAATTAAGGGAGAGAGAACTCTCTAGTAGCAAGGTTGGAATGTGCTTTGTGTAGAGAGAGACTTTTGCTGCCAAAACCTTTTTGTACAGAAAGTGAATATGGGAACAATATTTATAAGATAGGAATGTTAAGAATGATCAGTGGGGATCTAAAGAATAATAATGTCATATTGTTTATTATTTTGTGATGTCATTAAGGATGGTATAGTAACTGTAACTCTGAAAGTGTACGCATTCTATGTGTCAAGTTTACATCTAAATGTGTAAAATAAATGATTAAATATGAGAACAGTTTTGTGAAGATAGTGATGTCATTTTAGCCTTCTAAATTATCTAATTGTTTTTCATATAAACTTGTGCCCAGTCAGTAACCACACTCCCAAGTGAGCACAGACATTGTGTCAGCGTGATGGAATGACCCCTTTTTACCCAAGGATAAAAGCCTTGGAAACTAAATTTACAGCAGACCAAAACATGCCGGGTTGCTGCTGGCGTGTAAAGTGGTTGGGAGCCTGAACCTGAATAATCAGCCTTGAGACCATTACGAGACCAGCCAACGTACAGCGTGAGCTAAACGTGACAAATGGTTTCAACTCTAGAGACCAGAAAATGTGAGACGGTAGTCCATACGTTTGAAATGGTGAAACTCTGAAACTCTCAATCTCTACACAAGAAGAAGAAACTCACTAGACCGTAGCATTTACCAGTCTGCAGCTGGCATGTAAAGTAGTCTAGGACATTTGATCAAAGACACGAGGGGAAGGAATAGGTTCCTCTCAGACAACCATTGGCACATCTGAAGTATCTATTCCAACAACCTCTCCACAACCAGTGAAGCTCTACAAAAGACATTGTGACCTCTGGTGGACAAACCAGAACCTTACATCCATCGACAACTTCACCATAGGAGTCATCAAGTTCAACAGAGATCGACGACGATCAAGGACAGCTATGCGTAAATGTATATATTGTACTTCTTATCCGAATGGGCGGTGGTTCATGTGCAAAGTATTACTATTCCTTTGAGTGTAGGTTCCAAATGTAACAACGATAAGTTGACTCTTTGTCTCTCCCTCTCTTTACCTACCCCTCCCTCTCCATATGTGTAACAAGCCGTCATATCTTGTCAGTCCACTAGGGACTTTTATCTCATGTACGTGTGTATGTGTATTATGTGTTATTATTTTGTTAGTCAGTAAATAAATGATTAAATCAATTTGTGTAGTACTGAATATTCAGAAGGGCTAGGGTTCTTGCGGATCCAAGGATTATGTGACGTTCAGACTGAGACTGATGAGGTAATAATTCATAATTGACTGTTATTGATGTAAGAGATATCTACATATCAAATCAAATCAAGTGTATTTATATAGCCCTTCGTACATCAGCTGATATCTCAAAGTGCTGTACAGAAACCCAGCCTAAAACCCCAAACAGCAAGCAATGCAGGCGTTGAAGCACGTTGGCTAGGAAAAACTCCCTAGAAAGGCCAAAACCTAGGAAGAAACCTAGAGAGGAACCAGGCTATGAGGGGTGGCCAGTCCTCTTCTGGCTGTGCCAGGTGGAGATTATAACAGAACATGGCCAAGATGTTCAAATGTTCATAAATGACCAGCATGGTCAAATAATAGGTCTGGGACAGGTAGCACATCCGGTGAACAGGTCAGGATTCCACAGCCACAGGCAGAACATATCTTTAGAGTTTAATTTGGGAGGTGGTAAGTCATTAAACAACTTATTCCATGGTGCCCCAAATTCCTAATGAATTAATTGTTACATGATTCATTTAATTGAGTAACAATTGAGTAACAATTAAACATAGTTAGTTGACAAAATAAATAACAGTCATTAGATGAATGATAGTCACGTCACGACAGTGTTCACCTGTATGAGTAGATGGGCTTGGGGAAGAGGGACTGCATGCTACTGTCCTGATGGGTTGGAGTGGAGAGGCACTGGAGAGAGTACTGAGAACTTTTAGATTGTCCACTGGTAGAATACATACCTGGTGAGAACTGGAGAGAACACACACACACACGTACACATGCGCATACATACACACACATTGTTACAGCAGAACTTGTATTACTTTAGCAACAGAGTGTGTACACAGTGAGGTTTTTCCAAACCGCAAAGCTGTGTGCTGCAAAGCCGACAACTGTAAACAAGTTCACGGTATGATATAATCAAGCCCTGTTGGCAAAGTGATATTTTCCTTGGCAAGGTGTTTGACAAGGTATTTGGCAGAGTGGCACTAATCCTTGGAAAGATATGCAGTAGAATACACACCTAATAGGAAAGATATGCAGTACCGTAGGTGGTTTCTATGTCAATCAACCTATACACAGCCAAAATTCCACCCAAACAAAATTAGGTCGCCAGTTTGTAGTCCTAAAAAACAGAAATTAGTGTTGTTCTTTGAGAGAATACTAATCAGTAAACATGACATTTATGAATTATGAAGCCTTATTAAGTGCTTTGTGTGCTTGTTTCGATTACATAAATGCTTCAAAATTCAAAAATGTTTACGTTAGCAGATGAAGATTATCTCATAAAACAAAACATATACTATAAGATCTCCTAAGTCTGTGTTTACCACTGACCTTATTTTCTGTGCAATTCCAAAATCACCCCATTGAGATAAGCTCCTCTAAGAAACTCCCCCTTAAGTTATCACCTCCCCCTGTACTTTGGTCCTGCCCACTCACCTGCGGTAGCGGGGCTAGGGGGCTGTAGGAGGCGTGGCCTTGGGACAGGAAGCAGGAAGGTTCCTCGGGTGCATCCTGTGGTTCTGTGTAAGAGCGCTGGGAGCCCTGCTGTGTTGAATGAAGGGAATGAATGAAGATAATAGCATGATTCAAGTGATGAAATCTGAGAAAACTAATTGGCAGCACTAGTATCAACGTGATGTGTGGGTGGGTGGGTGTGTGGATAGGAGCTGTAGGTGTGTATGAGAGATCTGTCTATGGGGAACTACTTGCGCATGTGGGGCTGTCCCCGATGGCCATGTACACCTGGGTATGGTACTACAGTTCAGCTGGTGGCGTGTACTAAGAATGAATAGCCATTTAGAGTATGAGTATCACTGTATCATACCATCAGTCTGGAAGCCTGGAAACTCCCGTTGTATGGATCCCAGGATGTCTGTTCCTCACTGGTAGATGTGCGTGTGGCAGCGAAGCTATCTAGAGCCTCTACCTCTCTGAGACAGACGAAGGTACGAGACCCAGGGGCACCAGGGGCCAGGCAACCGGTGCCAACCCCATCATCGCTGAACTGATGTCGGTAGGGGTGGAAGCGGTCAGCCGTTCCTGACCCTAAGTTTGACCTTTGACTCTGTCCCACCATGGCTCCATCAACGCTGTGCCTCCTGCAGCTCTCTGCAGCGGCATTTCTCTGTCTGTAGGTGGCACTCTCTCTCTCACGCTGGGCAGTGGTAAATGACACAGAACTGCTCTCTTCACACTGAGGGGAGATGAAAATACAATTTCTAAGCTGGTTATTTAGCAACGTCCAGAATCTCCTGGCTAGCATCTGCAATCATAAAACAATGCAAGTGGAAATAGCCAACAATCACCTACCTTTTATCTCCTGGCATTGTCTGTGTCCCAAGTGGCATCCTATGTAGGGAATAGGGTGCTATTTGGGACGCAGATATTATTTCTGTTTAAACACATCCTGCCTGTTTCAGGGGGGGTGTGGTCGTATTTTGATCTCTAGATAGACATTACTGCCCCAAGGGTGGGTAATTAATTAGTCCAAAAGAAGAGGAACGTGATTAATGTCAGGATAAAACTTAACACATTTCCTCCAGGGCATCTTGTCCTTGAAAAGGTCCTGTGTGTGCGATAGGTAGATAGTTTACATCCTTTTAGATTCACTCATACACAATCTCTCTGTTGCAAGCAGACCTGGGTTCAAACAGTATTCATTTTCATTCAAATACTTTATCTGGCACACTGGAACCAATGAAAATGACAAATTAAAAGGAACCAATGGAACCAAAAAAAAGGTACATTTTTCAAAACCTGTCCATCTACCACTCCAAGCAGGCTGAAGCAAATGCTGCAATTTGAAAGATAACAAATACTACTTGAACTGAGGTTTGGTTAGTCAAACAGCTAAGGG